>NC_045544.1:20224049-20524049 GCF_009769535.1 Thamnophis elegans
GGTATGCCCAAATATTTATTTATCAGCACAAACATAACATATAGATATAGATATATAGATATATAGATATATAGATATATAGATATATAGATATATAGATATATAGATATATAGATATAGATAGAGATAGAGATAGAGATAGAGATAGAGATAGAGATAGAGATAGAGATAGAGATAGAGATAGAGATAGATAGATAGATAGATAGATAGATAGATAGATAGATAGATAGATAGATAGATAGATATAGATATAGATATATATATAGATATATATCCCCTGGTATGCCCAAATATGGGAGGAAGGTCACACTTCCATTCTCTGTCCTTCGGCTTGTCACAAGAGACCATCCAGACAGAAACCCAATATTTTTTACTGTTGCCTTTTTGTTACATTTGTTATGTTTGTGTTGATAAATAAATAAAGGGAGACTAGTATAGATCTATTTCAAGCTATTTAGCTCTCATCAGCTAGCCATACTCTTACTGGGATAACACATCTGCCTAATATGTAATACAGCCTTTCAGCCCTCTCTATGCGGTTTACAGAGTCAGCATATTGCCCCCACAATCTGGGTCCTCATTTCACCCACCTCGGAAGGATGGAAGGCTGAGTCAACCTTGAGCCGGTGAGATTTGAACCGCTGAACTGCAGATAACAGTCAGCTGAAGTGGCCTGCAGTACTGCACCCTAACCACTGCACCACCTCAGCTCTAGCAATAGCACTTAGACTTATAAAGTTTCTAATAGCAATAGTACTTAGACTCATATACCGCTTCACAGTGCTTTACAGTCCTCTCTAAGCGGAGTTGACATATTGTCCCCAACAATCT
Source organism: Thamnophis elegans (assembly GCF_009769535.1). Classification (NCBI taxonomy): domain Eukaryota; kingdom Metazoa; phylum Chordata; class Lepidosauria; order Squamata; family Natricidae; genus Thamnophis; species Thamnophis elegans. The sequence continues at coordinate 20,224,881 of NC_045544.1, forward strand.
GCGTCTTCATTTTACCAACCTCGAAAGGATGGAAACAGTGGTGGGTTTCCATTTTTTTTACTACCGGTTTGCTCGTGCGCGCACACACAATCCCGCTCGCATGTGACGCTTCTGTGCATGCACAGAAGTGACCGGGTGGGGGGGGAGGCTCCCACTGCCGCCACTACCAGTTTGCCTGATCCAGGCTGAACTGGGAGCAACCAGCCTCTGATGGAAGTCAACCTTGAGCTGGTGAGAATCGAACTGCCAAACTGTTGGCAGCCGTCAGTCAGCAGAAATAGCCTGCAATACTGCATTATAACCACTGCACCACCATGGCTCATGGTACTTGCATTTAAATATACAATATAAATATAAACTATACTTATATAATATATAAAAGAGTGGCACACAAAGCAACCAAACTGGAAGTTTACTCGTGCTGATAATAGGACAGACGCCTACAGGAGAGAAGTTGGAGGCTGCCACTCTGTTCCCCAGTATACTGAGAGCTTGAGACTCTTGTGTTGTTCTGATTAATGACAGGGTCATATACATCCTTATTTATCCTTTCCTTTACTCTGTTATTTCCACTGTGATAGAATTAGCAAATTAGGTTAGGAGATTTTTGCCTTAGAAAGCATCAGGCATCCTGATGCTATTTAAAAGTGCTATTAGCATTAATAATAGAAATGTTGGTTTTGCCTATTTTTTTTCCATACTATATTTAAAGGTTTCTGGAAACAATGAGAAATTGTGCTCTTCACATATGGTTTTACCTCAAGCAGAGTACATATTTCAATACAAAGAGTTCCTCTGTCCACCACTTTAATATTCTTTGATTATTATGTACCATCAAATGAGTGGGTGCAGTGGCCTAGAGGTGGAGCTCTCGCCTCACTATCAGGAGGCTGTGAGTTCGATCCTAGGTAGAGGCACATATTTCTCTCTCTGGGCGTGTTGAAAAAATATCTGCTGAATAAAATTCCTCATTGGCGACAGGAAGGGCATCTAGCCAGTAAACACTCTGCTCTATTCAGTTGCTCAGACTCCACCCCGCAAGGGATTATGGGGTCATTAAAAGGAGATTATGTGTGTCCTCAAATTGGTGTCAATTCTTAGAGACACATAGATTTTGTCCAGGAGGATCTGTTCCCAACTTGGTCCTTCAGATACACCCATTGCTGTTGTAATCAAGTCCATCCATTTTACTCTGTCTTCTTCTTCTTCTCTTTCCATACATGGATCTTCTCCATGATGATCTATCCCTAAGGTGTCTTGTTGAGCTTCCAAACAGTGCACTCATTGCCATTGTAAGTGAATCCAACTACTACTCTGCTGGTTATCCTCTTCTTCTCTTTCATTCCACCTTTCCCAGCATTAGAACCTTTTTCAGAGAGCTGGTTCTTTACATAATTTTTCCAAATTAGGATAATTTGAGCCTGGTCAATTGTGCCTTGAGTGACAATGCTGGGTTGATTTGTTCAGTGAACCATCTGTTTGTTTTCTTGGTTATCCACTGTATTCTCAGGAGTTTACTCCAACACCAAAGTTCAAAATGCTTCCTGGTATTTTTAGGGAACAATATTCAGCATATGAATCATTCTAATAAAATGTATGTGCCCAAAGTAGTATAATTTGAGCCCAGTCATTTATACCATTGCCACCTCATCTACCTCCAGCATCAGTATATTCTGTTGTCCAGTTTTGGTGCCTGTTGCTTTATCTGGACAGCTGAGGTGACCTTTACATCTTGGGTAATCCTGCTGGCAGTATATAGTTTTGTGTTGTGGCCCGGCAGGTGGCGTTGGAGCTGCCGCCAGACTCTGACAGTGAGGGGTCTTATGAGTCAGCCCTGGAGGAGGTGGTGGACAGGGTGCACCTCCAAGCAGGGCAAGGAGAGACTGGTTGGCCACCAGGTGGTGCTGGAGCCTAGTATCAGAGGGAGTGATCAGGAAAACACTTGTGAGTTATTTCGGGATGCACGCCATTGAAGGGCTACTCGTGGCAGGAACAACTGCGTAATTATAGGAGATGATTACGCTCAGTTGATGCTTATTAAGATCCTCTCCTGATTATAAAAGAGACTGCTTGTGCCACGTCCTTTTGCAGAAGTCAACGTTCATGTTAAGGACTAACCAGGAACAAACTTGGCAGGCTGGATTGCTGCCAGAGTTTGTGTGCATTGCTGCCAAGCTTTGTAGGACTTGCTGCCAGAGTGCTTATCTCCTTGTTTATGTGGCTTGCAGCCAACGAGAGTCTTGACTGATTAAGGGAAACCTTTTTAGTTATGTGGGTTTTGGCTTTTGTTCCTGGATGGAGAAGGAGGGTCAGAACAGTTTTAACATACACCCCTGGCATTCTTCACTCATCCTCCCCAGGAAAACACACATACAAACACATAGACACCACCGACACCGCCACAATGCATTAGAGCAGGGGAGGAAGATATTGCAAAAGAGCTCTTGGGATAACAATAAATATATGCCCTAAAGATACAGGGATAATTTTTTCAAGTGGTGGGAAAGTTATATCATGGCAACAGAAGTACAATTTTGGGGGAAATGACATTTTCCAGTAACAAATGCTGAGATGAAGTTATGCATTATTGTCTATAAGTCAATTGCCTGGAAAAGCCCTAGGATTGCTGGTTTGATTCCAGCTGTTACCAAAAGTTATTGCCTTGGTAGTTGTTAAAACAATTTACCTGTCAAAAAACCTGGAAGTCAAACAGTTTCTTTATGCTGGCGGTTTGCTGGAAATCGGTGCCAAGCTGAGTAAGTTTAATGAGCCTCTAACTTGCAAGAAATATAGCAATAATAGCTGAAAGTTAAGGTAGGCAGAGCAGAAACCAAATCTAGCAGGGGAGAACTTATTGGAAGACAGGAAGTGGCTCCTTGAAATGATGGATAAATAGACCTGCACTGCAGTTAAACAAAGGAGAAAGATACATCATCATTGCACCAGAGCAACGCCTGTCAAATTCAGATTAAAGCAGGAGAGGAAGCAGGTTATATTGGAAAGCAAACTCTGGGTGAAATCAATAGCCACGCAGATATTATTTACAGTCACGCTACAGGTAGCCCTTGAGTTACAACAGTTCATTTAGTGACTGATCAAAGTTACAACATCACCAAAACAAAAGTGACCGATAACCATTTTTCATATTTACAACCGATGCAGCACCTCCATGGTCAGGTGAGTCAAAATTCAGATGCTTGGCAACTGACTCATCTTTACGATGGTTGCAGTGTTCTGGGATCATGTGATCACCTTTTGCTACCTTCTGACAAGCAAAGTCAGTTGGTAAACCAGACCCACCTAACAACTACGTATGTTACTAACTTGACAACTGCAATGATTCACTTAACAACTGTGGCAAGAAAGGTTGTAAAATGGGGCCAAACTCACTTAACAAATGTCTCACTTAGCAACATACATTTGGGCTCAATTGTGGTCATATGTTGAGGACTACCTGTAGTCTAATAGTCAGCGTGGCAGCCACGGCCCCATCCTCTTCAGCCATATAAGGAATGGCTGGGGGGGGGACTCAAAAAATAAAGCCTCTAATAATCAAGATTTCATAGCATCCACAACACAGATTAAAAACAGGGGGTTTCAATCACATAGGCACAAGTACCATCTTAAATTTTTTTGACATGCATCTTGGACTTTCTTGGTAGAGAGATACTGAGTCAACCACACCAGGGTGCCAGCTTGAAATTCACTCATAGACCATGGGCACCACAGATATTCCCTATCCTACTCAGAGGAGTTATTGCAATATAAGCAACCCATTGTTCAAGGGGAATTGGAAAGAGGTAGGATTCTTCCTATCTTTTCATTGCCAAGGCCAACAATTCTGCTAATTGAGCTGCGGTGGCGCAATGCTTAGACTGCAGTACTGCATGCCACTTCTACTGACTGCTGGCTGACTGCAAATTGGCCGTTCAACTCTCACCAGGCTCAAGGTTGACTCAGCCTTCCATCCTTCCGAGGTGGGCAAAATGAGGACCCAGATTGTTAAGGGAAATATGCTGATTCTGTAAACTGCTTAGAGAGGGCTGTAAAGCACTGTGATGCAACATATAAGCAGTGGTGGGATTCAATCAGTGTAACAACTGGTTCGCTGCGCGCGCACAGTTCATTTCAAAACAGTGAGTAAAACAGCTGAGATGCAGCAATCCACTCTGCTGCACCCATCAGCTGGGCTTCAAACAAAGAGAATATAGGACAGACTAGCGCAGGGATGAATGGGCGGGGCCAACTAATTGCTGGAACTACCAGTTCATGTGAACCAATCTGATCCAGCTGAATTCCACCCCTGCATATAAGTCTAAGAGCTATTGCTATTGCTATTGCTATTGCTATTGCTATTGCTAATGAAGCTGAGTTTCGCAGATAGCAGGCATTCCACCTCCTATTTTATCAGTTTGCAGCTTTTCACCCTCTCAATTCTATTTAAGGGATGTCTTCATGTATCCTGATGTGGCGGAAAGATAAATGGAACACATGCCATCTTAATCCTGGATTTCCACCTAAATAAACTTAACGTGAGTTGTACTTTCTTGCATTTAAAGGGAGTTGGTGACTTCTTGGCTGTAAGAGAGGACTGTGATGTACCTGTGGTTCGCTCATGAGGCCAATGTTGAGAAAAGACACGGACACGAGCTTTCTTGGGATGAGGCGACCCAGATTGGGGTCTGGGAGCCCCTTTTATTGAGACAGGACAAAGGCAGGAGGAGCAATCAGCATGTGATTTAAGACAGCCTGTCAAACTACAATTGCTAATCTACTGCTCAGGGAAGTTCTGTCTATATATGGTCAAATCCTGGGCATCGTTGGGTAAGGCACATCTAGAGTGAACTATCAGGATGTTATGTTTTTTAGGAGTTTGTTTTTTCCTGTGTGGTTCAGTGTGGTTGCGCATGCCCTGTTATGCACTGGGCCATGGGTGACCGCTACACCTACACAAGGAGTTATATGACAACAGAGGACATTATGAACCAGGACATTTTAAAGCACAGTTTGAAGCTAGCTGAGTCTTATCAAAATATCCATAGAATGTGAAAGTTGATGTCTTCCCATGTACGTCTGCCTGATTTTAAGAGTTTACAGAACGGGAAGTGTACCATGTTCATTTGAAATTGGGCAGTATACAAACTGAATTGATTAATTAATTAATTAATGACCCTTTGAAGATAAATAATGACAACTCAAGACAGTGGCTGTTCCTTGAAACACTTTGCCAAGGAGAGACCCATGTTCAGCTTTCTGCTCGTACAAATCATTTTCTTTTTTGTACATCTTTAGCAGAGGTGGTATTCAGCAGGTTCTGACCAGTTCTGGAGAACAGGTAGTGGAAATTTTGAGTAGTGTGGAGAACCAATAAATACCACCTCTGACTGGCCCTGCCCCATCAGCTGATCAGGAGGGAATGGAGATTTTGCAGCAACCTTCCCCTGCCACGCCTACCAAGCCACGCTCACTAAACCATGCCATGCCCACCAAGCCACCCCCATAGAACCAGTAGTACAAAAATTTGAATCCCACCACTGATCTTTAGCTATTAAGATGGAAGATAAATATTGTAATATTTTACACTAAAATACAATATCATTAGCTGGAAAGCAGGAACATGTGGTCCTCTTGATCTAATTGAACTGCAGCTCCCTTTTGGGAGGCTCTCCTGACCTGAATTGGCAGTAACTCTCCAATCCCCAATGTTACACGGTTGTTTGGGATTGAACTTGGCGAAAGACCCTCAGCAATTGAACAAATCTTTATTGCTAGCCAGAATGAAGCTATTGATTGCAATCTGTCAGTGTGAGGGTGCAGTTGCCTACTTATATCTGTGACAATTTGAAGCAGTTGCTTTTCCTCCCCACTTTCCACATGTTTCAACAAAGCCCCCGGCTTGTGTTTCAGGGACATGACACCAAACGATTGTTGGTTGTTGACAACTCTGCCCTAAGAACTTTTGACTCTTGGCTGATCTCTCAGATGGCAACTGCAGCCTGCATTGTTAGTGGTAAATGATGCTGTTCAGTCACCTTTGGAAGACCTCATATTTTCTAACCTATGGGGAAAAATCCCAATGGTAACCTTAAAAAAATCCTCTTGTTCTAGCTCTAATGAGAAGAGAAAGGATGTCTGAAGTACAGTGACGCTGAAATGCAATGAACGAACAAACTGAGGTCTAATTTGAACTGTTGATACAAGTCAACAAAACAAATCATTTCAAGGGTTGATTCCATCTGATACATTTGTGGAAATTTAATTCAAATTGATTTGGTTGATAAAAATGTGGACTTGTGGAAAATATTTGTCAATCTGATGAATCAATTTGAATGCAGCTGATCATATTTGGTCCAATAAATCAATTCAAGTAGAAAATTTTGTGCAAAGTGGTCATCTTCTCATACAATGAACTGAAGGTCCCTACAGGTAGTCTTTGATTTACGGTGGGTTTCTAATTTTTTTTCTTACCAGTTCGCTCATGTGCGTGCATCCACTTGTGCATGCACTCAACACTTCTGCTCATGTGCAGAAGCGTCTGGGCAGATGGGCGGAGCCTCCCACCGATTCGCCCAATCCAGGCCAAACCAGGAACAACGCACCTCTGCTTACAATCACAATTGAGCCCCAAAATATCTGTTGCTAAACGAGACAATTGTTAAGTGAGTTTTGCCCATTTTACGACCTTTCTTGCTACAGTTGTTAAGCGAATCACTGCAGTTGTTAAGTTAGTGAGAGGACTGTTAAGTGAACCAGGCTTTCCCATTGACTTTGCTTGTCAGAAGGTGATCAAATGCCCCCGGAATACTGCAACCATCATAAATATGAGTCAGTTGCCAAACGTCTGAATTTTTTTTATTGATTTTTTTTTTAAAAAAAGACTTTTACAAATATTTACCTCCCTCCCCACCCACCCCACCTGAGCCCGAGCCCCCCTAACCTTCCCCCCCCCCCGACTTCCCAGAACAGATACAGGGTATAAATCTTTAACAAAGATATTCTAAAATAAACTTAAAGAAAGTTAGTATCTTTCATTTGAGCTTTAACTCCTCTTTTGTTAGGCTAAATCTAAACAGATTATGTCATTCCTCGCTTTTTCAATCATAAACTATCTGGAATTTCTTAGTCCCGTATTTATTTTGAATATAGTCAATCCATCTTCTCCACTCCAGTTTATATTTCTCATTTGAGTGGTCCTTAAAATATGCTGATATTTTAGCCATCTCTGCTAAGTTTGTTACTTTTAATGTCCATTCTTGGATAGTCTTCCTTCTTTCAGTATTGCGCCACCAACAGTCTTGCTGCCGTTATTAAGTACAAAATCAAATTAGTCTCTATAACAATACAATCAGTAGTTATACCTAACAAGAATAACTGAGAGGTAAACTTTATCCTTTTTTAAGAACATTTTGCATAATCCACCATATTTTTATCCAAAATGCTTTAACCTTTTTACAAGTCCACCATATATGGTAATATGTAGCATCAACACAATCACATCTCCAGCATTTAGGTTGTAAATTCAGATACATACAGGCCAGGTTTTTAGGATCTAAATGCCAAACGTCTGAATTTTGATCACATGACCATGGGGATGCTGCAATGGTCATAAGTGTGAAAAACAGTCATAAGTCACTTTTTTCAGTGCCATTGTAACTTTGAACAGTCATTAAAGGAACTGTTGTAAATAAAGGACTACCTGTATAGTCTTTAATAATCAGATTTCACTGTGTATAATTTCTATATTTTGCATGCTCTAGTTCACTGATGTAAAATTGATGATGGGGCAAGTTTGCACCTGATGTTACATCATTAAAAATCTAACAATCTCTCTATCGACATACTTAATGTCTCATCTTGATTACTGCTTGCTTTACCCCAGGAGAGCCAGAAAATAAAACATAGGAAATACTACTACATACATACAGAAAAGAGTAAACCTCAGGTTACGCCTTTATCATTTAACCATGTTTTTTTCCCTTGTAACAGTGTCACCTTTTTCCTTGTAACAGTGTCACCTTTCACCATCAGCTTCAGTACAAAAACATCACCAATTTAAAATATGAATGAAAAACATTTGCCTCACTTGAACCTCAGGTTGGTATTCAAAGTAAGAATATTGTCTCCCTTTCAGCATAAAAGCAGAAGCATTATTCCTGTGGTCAGGGGAAAAAAATACAGAATTATGTAGAATGTATTAGACAAAGAACAGACTTCTACATCTCTCTCTCTCTCTCTCTCTCTCTCTCTCTCTTATCAGTTTAGGGCAAAATTTTAAAGTAACAGACTAACCAAAAAGGGGTGGGGGGAATGTTCCATTGAAGCCTTTTCCATTTAATCCCTTAATCTTCTAAACATCTTCAAAGACCAGGATTGTCCTTTTTAGCACAGCTGGAATGTAACATCTGCACAATTACAATAGGCATTCTAGAGAAAATTCCATTAAGTTCTGAGTTTCCTTCTTTTTTTTTTAAAGTCATTCACTTTCACTGACATTTGTTAAAGCCTACAACATAAGCAGGCCCCAAATGAAATGTCACGATTCTGCCTACCTTTTCTTCCCCTTAGACAGTAATTAGAAAATGACCTGGGGGAGGCTGTGATGCATAATTGCTTATTCTTTTGCCACCATATTCTGCCAGACCAGAGACATACAGAGACGTGCACATTGTACATGGCCAAAAACCTTGAGCCTCCAAGGCTCCATAAAAGTTGCACCCATTTGTTTTTTAATTATATTTCAATGAAATATATCTAAAAGCTTGTTCCCATTCTTTTGCCTTAGGTCCATGTACTTTTTGGAGGGACACTTCATCATAATACCAAAAGCCAGGCGCATCGCCATGATATATTTTCAAGAAGGCATATTGAAGTTCTTCTTTATCATTCCTTTCAGCCTCTATCATCTTTGATACCTTAATCTTTTTTTCTGGGCAAATGTCACCTACATACACACACACACAAACACACACCGAATTGCATTTATTGCATTGATCACATCTACTCACTCTTTTATTCTCTAAGCATGCTTCTGGGGCATCTATGTACATGCATCTTTAGATCAGTGGTGGGTTTCAAAAATTGTTCGAACCTACTCTGTGGGTGTGGCCTCCTTTGTGGGAGTGGCTTGCTGCCCATGTGGCCAGATGGGAGTGGCTTGCCACCCATGTGACCGGATATGAAGATGCCAACGACACTTGTTAGAACCACCTTAAATTACCTCACACACAGCACTGGCATGCATAAGAATATGATGTAAACTTGTTTTTTAAAAGGCATCTTTGGTTTGCGTTAAAACAACTTCAACACACGCAATGTTCTGATTGCACCACAAACGCAGTAGTCATCCTTACCTTTCACAGAGGCACTGAGTTTTATAAATATGAGCATGATAGTGCAAAATAATCATATCCAAGGACCAGTGGTGGGTTTCAAAAAAATTTGGAACCTCTTCTGTAGGTGTGGCCTGCTTTCCAGGTCCACTGGTAGAACCTCTTCTAACCGGTTCGGTAGATTTGACAAACTGGTTCTACCAAATAGGTGCGAACTGGTAGGAACCCATCTCTGCTTTAGATGTAATGGTATAGCTTGAGCCTAGTATTTCTTATTTGTATCTTTCTAGAAATTAATTATTTTAAATTAAATATAGAAACTAATAAATTTTGTAGGATGAATGCAAAGAAAAAAATGTTTTTTGCTAGATAACATGGACCCATGCACTTTCTTTTATTACGGCTTGTAAATGTCAGACTGTAAGAACATAAATGGCTCACAATAGCAGAGTTATTTCCAGGCTAACATGTAACTTCTTTATCCAAATGAAAGCTTAAGGTTTACGGAAATTTCAGTTTAAGCTTATGCAACCTTTTTGGTCACTATCTTGTAATGGTGAAGAGGCTTAAGCATATCAGTGACACAGTGCATTAAACCACTGAATGTCTAACCCCAAAAGACTCACTCATGATGGTCAGGTTATAGTGGAATAGTCAGACTAAATACAGATTTACTGGAGAAGGAAATGGCAGCTCACTCTAATATTCTGCCAAGAAAACCAGATGGGCATTCACAACCAAACAATAGTTGACAACAATACACTGGATGATGAGTCCCCAGGCTGAAAGGTATCAAATAAGGTATTGTGGAAGAGCAAAAACAACAACAACAACATGTGAAATAACGTGGCTGAATTAAACCTGAAACTAAGTCCAGTTACTGAGCTATCCAGCATTTCGGTGCTACAAAGATACAGACATACACCACTGGTATATTAAATCTCAGAACCAAAAACTAAGACAAATTTTATGTTCTCAGAGAAGTGTCCAGACTGAAGACTGATATTCTCAGAATCAAACTGAAATGGACTGGTATCAGTTATTCACAATCGGATGGGCATCAGGTCTTCCATTAAGGTTTAGACCTCATGAGAATCTAATAATTTGGCATGGAACTAATTTGAAAATAGGGGGAGGTCAAATAAATCATGGGCTGAAGAAGGAATAATTACCTTTAATAAGGTAATATGTAAAGACACATTCAAGATATTAAAATTACAAAATTACAATGCAGCATATTGATTTAAAACCAGAAATTTTGTTGGGGATTTTGTCCATAATTTACAGTAAAGGAAATGCATATTTAATTATACATGTATTAACTGCAGCTAGAATTGTATTTGCACAAAACTGGAAAAGTAATGAGTGTCCTACAGATGAGAATGTGATTAGGAAAATATTAGAATGTGCAGAAATGAATAGATTAAAGGTTGCTATAAAAAAGAAAGAACAAACGGAATATTATATGGCATGGGAATTATTTTATGGATGGTTGGAGAATAAAAATAGAAGTGAGAAATAAACAGAGACTAGTGAAATAAAGAATATATGTTAAGATAGAGATGTAAACAATATGATTATTATATATGATTGTTAATATGACCATACTCCATATAATATTATGTTTTCATCAGAAGATATGTTAAGAGGGAGAAATGAATAGAGTTATTATGCTGATTATTAATATTGTAAGATTAGAGAATTATCATCAACGTAATGAATATTATAAATCTTTTTTTTTTTTTCGTATAAAATATTTTATTCAATTTTCACATTCCATTTGCAATCATTTATATACAGGGTATTTACTATAAGAAAAGAAAAAAAAAGAAAAAGGGAATAAAACGAACAAATAAAAAGGAAACACAACTCATCATTCACAACCCCACCTAACCCTTGCATCCTCCATACACCCCATCTACCCCCTCCAACTTTCCTTTCTCCCTCTAACACTCCCCTCCTACTTCCCTTTCCCCTCAAACCTTCCTTCTCCCCTTACTCCCCAGACACCCTCCTTACATTCCCCTTACTCCTTACATTCCCCTTACTCCTTCCTTACTCCTCCCTCTTCCTTCCCTCTACCTCCCTCCTTGGTGTATGCCTTTATTCGAGTATTGTTTGATCTGATAAAAGTAAAGTGAACCAAGGAAAATAATAATAATAATAATAATAATAATAATAAAAAAAAGAACCACCGTATATAAATACATTCTTGTTCTTATTAAAACTATATTAACACCCCCCCACCCCACCCCCCACAATCCCCATCCCTAATCCTCCCGACTTCCCAGGGCCCACACCTGGCACTACCTTCTATCTAAAATATCTTGTATACATATGGATTAAAAAATAAAAGTAATATATCAAAAAAAAAAAAAGAAAAGCAGAGAAAGAAAAAAAAAAAGGAAAAAAAGAAAAGAGAAAAGAGAAAAAAGAAAAAAAGAAACCACTCTTTGTGTTGATCTCAGCCCCCCATCTTTATCTATGCTTAAATAGTATAAATCATTCTATCTATATTTTATTCTCATCTCTTACTTCTTTGCTATTTACCCCGACCTTCTGTAGGCTCTCCCGTTCCCTTCCTAAACCTCATGATCCCTTCCAATAAGATTTAAGCAACGTGGTTCATGCCATATATTCAAATATAACTTTACAGACAAGTAATCAAACTTTCCCTTCTAGTAAAATTTAAACAACGTAAGTGATCTTTCTTTACCCCTTTTTCAAACAGTAATTCAAAATAATCTAACCAGATTTCCCCTTCTTAGTAAAGTTAAGCAGCGTAGATCAGATATTACTTTACACAGGAATCAATTTCTATCTTAAGATAATTCCAACCGACTTCCCCTTCTAATAGGATTTAAATAACTTAGTTCATTCCACATGTATTTTACCCTCATCCCCCACTTGTCTGATATTTACCACTATCAAATTTATACTACCATTTGTTTAAAATATAACTCAGAGCGATTTGTAGCATAAATCATTCCACATATTCCAATAATACTTTCAGCAAGAGTCAGTTAACCTTCTATTTTAAGGTAGTCGCTTCTAACAAAGTTTAAACAACATAAATCATTCCGCATTCTTTTTACAGTTATCTTAAGATAATCCCAAGCGGCTTCCTATTCTAATAAGCTTTAAACAACATAAATTTTGCCCTCTTCCCTTGCTTGTCTGGTATTTACCTCAAATAACGTAGTTCATTCCACATGCATTTTACCCTCATCTCTTGCTTGTCTAATATTTACCACTATCAAATTTATACTAGCGTTTATTTGAAATGTAACTCAAAACTATTACAACCAACTTTCCCTTCAAATAAAAGTTAAATAGCATGGATCATATTCAAATAATACTTTCAGCAGGAGTCAGTTAACCTTCTATTTTAAAATAGTCCCATCTAACAAAGTTTAAACAACATAAATCATTCCGCATTCTTTTAACCACTATCAAATTTATGCTAACGTTACTTTAGAATCTAGCTCAAAGTAGTTTCACCCAGCTTTCCCTTCTGATAAAAATTAGTCCACTTTTTCTACCGGAGAGAGGTCTCAAACCCCCATTCAGTCCTCAACTTTAGGAAGTCTTTTGAAGTATCTAAATTCTCGATCTGCGTTCTTCTGCTTCTCCGAGGGAGGAGGGGCTACCCCCTCCATCTTGCAGCCGCATGGCCAGCCGTTTGCTTTCTCCTTCCGCTTGTCTCTCCTCTCTTCCAAGCGCATCAGGAAGTCCCGCCTTCAGAATCCTACAATAGAAATCTTGAGCCTCTGAAACAGAGTTAAGACGAAATCTTTGATTCTCAAATGTAACCGTGATGCCGGCAGGGGCCTCCCATCTGTATCGAATCTGTTGACTCCTAAGCTCTTTAGTTAAAAAGGTGTAGTCCCTTCTTGCTTTCAACATCTGGGAAGGTATATCTTTGAAGACAATCACGTCCTGGTCATCAACTCGGAGACTGTTATTATGAAACTTTTGCACAATCGCGTTTCTAGATTCTTTTGTAGAGAAATGTATAATTATATCCCTCGGGAGCTGTCGCTGTTCCGCTATCAATGAGTTCTGGCGATAGATTTTCCGAATCTGCCAATCAAAGTTAAGTCCCGGGCTTCCCAGCGCATGGCTGAAGGCTTCAGCAAAGGTCTGTTTCAAATTCTCTTGCTCCTTTTCACGGAATCCTCTGACTCTTATTGAAAATGCCTTCCTATCAAAATTTAGCATCATAAGCTGTTCTTCGTTATTTCTAATTTTTTCTTGTAAAATTTGAATATTGGTAGTCAAATCAAAATTAGCCTTCTCCAGACTTTCCAATTTGTTCTCTATTTCAGCAGAGTAATCCGACAGGGCAGACACGGCTGCAAACGTATTCGCCTTCATTTGATTAACTTTAGATTTTAGATCATCATAAAGTTGCAATACAAATTCCTTAAGTTCTTGCTTAAAGGCATCAAAGATTTTAAAGAGATATTCCTGTGTTAAAACTTCTCCAGTAGAGGGCGTAGGAGACAAAGGCTGTATTTCCAAAAAAGATTCTTTAAATTCTTTAGACACATTTGTAGCAAGACGCTTCTTTGATCTGGGTGCCATAATAAATAAACAAGTAAGCAGCGCTTCGCTCCCCTCTATTTCCAAAGAAAAAGAGTTTATTTTGTTAAGGAGCGGTCTGCAGGAAGATAAGCCCGGCTAAGTACATCCAGTAATCATCCACGGAGAGAAATCGCCATTTTGAAGTCTATTTAAACAAAGAAGTCTTTAAGACGAATGGTGCTGGTATTTAAGATAGTAATAAAAGCATAAATCTCACAGGGGTGGTACCCTCCCGTATCAAATCTAGCTTGAAAAAAACTTTGTTTTGTCCTGGGGGGGGCTAGCCTGTCTGGGGCTGCCAAAAAAAAAAAAGGCAGCTGAGAAGAACTGGCCGGAGATAAAAGCTTCGCTTCGGCTGGATCTAATCTCTTCCACAGCCAAAAAAAGAAAAAGGCTGTGGCTTACGAATAGACCCTAGTCTACGGAGCTACCCTCCCTGCCCCTTTCTTAGCCAAAAAGGGGTGCTATCTATGATCTTATTTAGATATACAGACCAGATCTCTGAGGAGCTCGGTGGAGCCCTCCTCGGCAACAGGCCACGCCCCCAGGAAGTCATGAATATTATAAATCTTGATTGTAATTGCACAGAGACATTTGTACCCAGATGACACCCTGTTTAATGGAAGATGATATGAAATTTTAAAAAATAATTTTAAAAAGATATTAAAATTACAAGGTGACTAGACACCGTCACTGATGACACAAGTATATACTTATACTAAAACAAAAAAATAGTTACTTATGGTCAACCCTGGGGAAATGATGTCAGAAACTAATAAACCACAACATGGCAACCTAAAAATGTTGGGGAGCCATTGAATGGAGGATAGTAGAAGAATTACATGGCATCGGACCTGGGTACCTGAGAGACCGCCTCCTGCCAATTACCTCTCTCAGACCAATTAGATCGCACAGGTTAGGTCTCCTCCAGATTCCATCTGCCAGCCAATGTCGGCTGGCGACTCCCCGGGGGAGAGCCTTCTCTGTTGCAGCTCCGGCCCTCTGGAACGAGCTCCCTGTTGAGATCCGGACCCTTACTACCCTCCCGGCCTTCCGCAAAGCCACCAAGTCCTGGCTGTTCCAGCAGGCTGGGGGGAGCTGAGAAGCATCTACCTCCACGGAAATTGTGAATGTTGGTTTTGTTTTTAATATGTTGTCTTTGTCTCATTCTCCCCTTCCCTTGTCTTTTGTGAGCCGCCCGGAGTCCTCCGGGAATGGGCGGCATACAAGACAAACAAACAAACAAACAAATAAATAAATAAATAAATAAATAAATAAATAAATAAATAATAAATAAATAAATAAATAAATAAATAAATAAATAAATAAATAAATAAATAAATAAAAATTAGGGTAAGGAGCTAGAAGTGTAAAGAAATCCAAGACTTTGTGTTGAATAAATTCAAAATTAAAGACAGAGTGGACAGAAATTGTAAGCTATGAACATCAAACAGCATATGACTAAAAAAAAAATACAGGGAAGAAAGAACAATGACAAGAGACAGATTTAGTGGTGTTTTAAGTCACATTTTCTAGCTAGAACCAAACAAAAGCTATAATGCCAAAATATTGAAATAGAGTTTAACAAGAGGCTTTTTGCGATCAAGGTTTTTGAGTTGCTTGTGTTGAAATCACACACATGTGCCACACAGTTATTGCCTGGGAAGGATGGTGACAGAGACAGATCCTGGCCCTCAGGCCTGAGTGGACATCACGCAATGCCAGTTTATGCCAAGTACATACCAGTCAATTCTTTCAAACTGCACGTCCACCAATACCCAGTAATTATGGGGCTGTCTAAACTATAAAGCCAAGCCTAACTTACCTAGCTCAGTGAATATTAGAATGATGCAAGTTGAAATGATCTGGACATTTTCTTACCTAGAACATTGTTACTTGGCTCAGGTTGTTTCCCCATGACATCACTTTTATCCATTAACTCCCTGCCCCTCCCCGGTGCATTTTAGTCTTATTTTCTTGGAAACACCATTGCCATTTCTACTAGAAGAAAAGACTAGTTTCACAACTAGGAGAACTCTGCAACAGATCGCAGAAATGAGAAAATGTATATTGATTAAAGTTCAAGGCAATAAAATGGCCATCTAGCTACAGATCATAATTCAAATTAATACTCTGTTTTCCCCAAAATAAGACCCTCCTGGATAATAAGCCCAATCGGGCTTTTGAGTGCATGTGCTAAAATAAACCCTCCCCTGAAAATAAGCCCTCCCGGAAGTATTGCAACACAACAGCAGCCATGAGGTGACCACGCTCACTGCCTCCTACACCTCAAAAAATAATAAGACCTCCCCCCAAAAAGATCAAGCACTTATTTCAGGGGTCAAAAGAAAATAAGACCTTGTCTTATTTTCGGGGAAACACGATAATAGCTCCGCTCCGAGGTTCATATACTATGTTAATATTGTTGACATGTCTAATACATTTAATTAGAATCAAAACAATTATTTAATCACTTATAAACAGTCCCTAGGCTTTTTATAATATGTATGTATCCCAAAAGCACAAAACACGCATACATCTATTTTTCCTTCCTTCATTTCTAAAGTTCATGTGATGAAGGTAACGGAAGCTGCTATCTTGATAACTGTGTGTATGTGGAAGGGTGTATATTCACATATACCATAATCACACAGATTAGACAACAGTTTTTCATCTCCCAAATGCTGGGAGGAGTATTTGTCATGTGTCTTCAAAAGCATCTGTTGAAGTTGCAGGTTAAACTGCTGATTCTACTTCAAGGTCCCTCTCTTAGTATTATTTAAACCATGGTTCAATGCAGCTCACAAAACTTATGAGAGTGGAAATTCGCTGAGATTCTAATGGGCAGATGTGAGCCATTTTCTCAATTTCTCGTGTCATTTATGGATATGCTAGTAGAAAAGGAAGAATGTTGAATTTATATACAGTAGGATCAGATATTACTAATGGTAATTCTTAAAAAAAAAAACCAGTATAACCCTTGTTTGGGGAAAAAAGTTTTGGATCAAGCCAAATAGGCATGTTTTGCAGAAAGAAAATAACCTCTGGTTTTAATTGACCTCTATTCAGAAAGTTCAGGCTGAACCACATCATGATTGGAAGACCAATTTCTGGCCAAGCACACATGCACATTATTTGTGCCACTGAGATGTCCAGCTTGACTAGGCTGATCAAAGGAGAAGGGTTTTGAACATAGTGTCCATTTCAGCATCAGCAATAATGGAATGGTCCAGAAGATCTCTGACTTGACAGTTCTCCTGTAAGAGAACCGGATCTAATCTGACACTGCCTAAATCCCCTGTGGCCAGATGGGCTGGTTGATGCATCCTCTTCTCAAAAGTCAAGGGAAATTGTGCAAACTTTTGTTTTCTCCAAGAAAGCCTATTAATTCTACCTGTCAAATATCATTTGGGGGCCTTGCTAAAACACATGTGATATATTTTAAAACCAAAAAAAATGTAGGGAGGACCTTATGTTAACCAGAAAAGATTGAAAATAGCATAAAAGTTCTGGACATTAGTTTAACTGTTTCTCCAAGGAGAAGTACATGCCCTTGCTTCAGTCAGCTTAGTCTAATTCATTCTGGATGCAGAAAGCACCAATTTGCTTCTTCTTCTTCTTCTTCTTCTTCTTAAGTACACATAAAAGGAACCCAACGTGAGCAAGGAAGCCTCCGCAATTTGTAGAAACCAAGGACTTGCTAAGGTCACCGTGAACTTTACCTGGTGCTTTCAGAAGCCAGCTCTTGGCTTAAGAGTTCTTTCACATCTCTTGAGAGAAACTGTAACCCATTTCAAAGGAGAAAAGGGAACGCTGCAGTATTCAATATACTCCCTACCCCTCCTCCTCCCTCTAATTATAGTATAGAATCAGCTTTAGAAAGGGAACACAGATTAACTTCTGTGAAAAAGAGAGAGGCAAACACAGTACTGTGTCTGCCATCCAGGTCTCTTCCAGGAAATCAAAGATAGCAGGGCAATGGCGGAAAAGAAAATGCAGAAAGTACTTTTTTTAAACCAACAATCAGCCATCACACAGTGAAAGCTTTAATCAGCTGCTTTTCAAACTCATGAAAAAAAAACCACCCCATAGCCACAAGGAGATGAATGTGTAGCCAGTGTGTGGCCTCAGCATTATCCTCTAAAAGGCCAAATCGGTACTTTATTGAGATGGTCAGAATGAAAACCAAAACTATTATCATAGATTCTAAAGGCAACCCTACAGCGTTGTTCACAGATTCCACAAAGGATGAAGCAAAATGAACTAAATACTTAGAAGGGACAGAAAAAAGAAGGGGGAAAGTTGCAGTCATATTTTAAAATGCAGAAGTTTAGCCAGGAGGAAATAAACAAGCAGTAGTAGATTACATATATTTAGGTGTTTCAGATGATTATATTTTAGCAAAGTATATACACTATATTGCCAAAAGTATTTGCTCACCTGCCTTTACTCGCATATGAACTTACTGTAAGTGACATCCCATTCCTAATCCATAGGGTTCAATATGACGTCGGTCCACCCTTTGCAGCTATAACAGCTTCACCTCTTCTGGGAAGGCTGTCCACAAGGTTCAGGAGTGTGTTTATGGGAATTTTTGACATTCTTCCAGAAGCACATTAGTGAGGTCACACACTCATGTTGGACAAGTTTACGTGGCCTACCACTTCCTGGCTGAGTTGCTATCATTCCCAAACACTTCCACATTCTCATAATACAGCTGACAGTTGACTGTGGAATATTTAGGAGCGAGGAAATTTCACAACTGGATTTGTTGCACAGGTGGCATCCTATCACAGTTCCACACTGGAATTCACTGAGCTCCTGAGAGCAACCCATTCTTTCACAAATGTTTGTAAAAACAGTCTGTATGCCTAGGTACTTGATTTTATACACCTGTGGCCATGGAAGTGATTGGAACACCTGATTCTGATTATTTGGATGGGTGAGCGAATACTTTTGGCAATATAGTGTATTTTGGAAAAAGACATTTGGGGGCATGGGGATAGATAGATAGATAGATAGATAGATAGATAGATAGATAGATAGATAGATGATAGATAGATAGATAGATAGATAGATAGATAGATAGATAGATAGATAGATAGATTACATACATACATACATACATACATACATACATACATACATACATACATACATACATACATACATACATTTGGGTGAGTTCAGTTCCAAGTGGGGAAAAAAGACACTGGAAACATGGAGGCTGCTTAGAAAGATTATTTTAATGGTGGACAGGATCACATGGCTTGAGCTCCTGAACAGAAAAGGGGGATCATATGCTTCCAGATGTTAGATGAAGAAGAGAGTAAGATGCTAAAGGTCTCTGGTTTTATGCCTTCTCTGGCCTTTGATCTTGATCTTGTATTCTGATTGGTTGTCAGACTCCCATGGGGCCATGCAGGGACAACTCTGTAAGTTGTCTTGAGTCCAGGTTTGGTTGAGCATTGCTTCTTCCAAAGTGCCTCATGATCAGATGGGTAAAGGGCTAATATTATCATGCCTTAATCCCATCACCCTGGAGCTAAGGGGGGGATATTTGTTATGTAGAATAGATTGGCCCAGGCTTTTGAATGGCCCATTGATAAAGGTTGGGGCTATTAAGAGTGACCCTGCTTCCTGCCTAAAAACATGCTTTTCCATTTCTGATCCAGGGAAATATAATATTCTGCCTTTTCAATATTTCCCAGGATATTTCATTTTTCTAAGAGAGAGGTGGGTTTTAACTTCCTACAGTACATATATACATGCCATACATAGATACCCACCAAAGGTCCCAAAGGTAATCTGAACATTCTGTTATCAATAAGCCATGATTAGCTGTGGGTCAGGCTCTCTGCTTGTAGGACTGTAATCTGATCAATTGTAGTGGGTTATATAACTGTCAAAAGTTGGACAGCTCTTGGAAACAAGCATAAATATGTCTTTCTCTGGTGGGCACAAATGCCAATACTATTTCATTTCTGGCAACACAGTGACCAATTCTAATACTGTCACAGATCAGAGGGATTAGATGTCGGCTTCCAGTGTGATGTATGGCATCATCAATCAATCAGCAATGCCCCATTACAATTTACTTTGGGCTTTTCCTTACACACACACAAAAGTGATAAATGAAGTCATCACTTATCTATACATGTGGTCCAACAAATAACTCTTTCCAAAACTAATGGGGGAACATTTTAACTCCACACGATATTTTGTCACTGATCTTACTGCAGCCCTCCATCAATAAAAAGGGTTTATCGAGACTGATTACACTGCAGAAAAACTGAGCCACCAGGAAATTTAGCACTATATCTCTAAGTTTTCTTATCATCCTATGAGTGCCAATCAGCTCTTTTGTAAATAAATGTTTGTGTCACATCGAACAAGTGTTGTGTTAATGGCCAGATGTGATATGTGATTTAAACTGGCTGCATCTCCTTATATATTCCACTTCTGTCTGAACTTTCCTTTTCCTATTGTCTCACTCCTCCAATAAAGGTTGAACCATTTTTAAGGGTTGAACCAGGACTTTCTGTTGTACTGTATAGCTTCATCTGAAAGTCACTGCCCTGCACCAAAATAGTCATTTATAGGGCAAACTATTCTGAAAAGCTACAGGACTGTTTTGTTCCCTCTTTTTCAATTTAAGATGAATGTTTTAATTTGGACAAGTCAATGAACTAGAATACAACCATACACACCCACATGATTAGCTAAAATTAACAAAAACATCGCCACGACGTTGGAAATGTAATGCTGCACTAGGAACCTTCTACCATATGTGGTGAGCTTGCATGGAAGCTAGGGCTTTTTGGCACCAGCTAAGAAAGTATTTGGAAGAGATGCTAAATCAAAGGATTGAATTGAGGCCAGAATTATTTTTATTAGGGATCACAAAAGAAAAATATGGCAAAGGTGGACTATATTTAATGCTACATTTTTTAATGGTGGCAAGACTGGTTTTGCACAAAAATGGAAAAATAAAGAGACTCCCTCGGAACAAGAAATAATAAATAACATAGTGACATGCGCAGAAATGGAGAGACTGACTCTAGAGCTCAAAGACAAGGGTGAGACAGAATATCCTGAAATCTGGGGGAAATGGTACCGATGGTTAGAAATGTGGGGAAAAGGCTGGAACAGAAAAACACAGACAAGTTAAGAATTGGAAAATATGGTATTAAGAATGTGTGGTAGGTAGGAATTGGATATGTATTTATATGGTTAGTAATTATATAAAAGAAAGGACCGATGGACAGGTAATCTGACTGACTACCTATGTAATGGATATAAAATGTAATTGTTGTAAGATCCAAACACTATATGGAAATGTTTATGCCAGAAATGTTACACTATATCCAATGTTATAAATGTTTATCTAATAAAAATCTTTAAAAAAAACATACACCATATGTGATAGTTGTTCCCGATTCTAGGGTGTGGTGCTGATCTCCGTTTCACAGCCGAAGGGCCAGTGCTGTGCGAGGACATGTCCATGGTTATGTGGCCGGCATGACTAAATGCTGAAGGCGCATGGAATGCTGTTACCTTCGTACCATAGGTGGTTCCTCTCTACTTGCATTTTTACATGGTTTTGAACTGCTAGGTTGGCAGAAGTTGGGATAAGTAACGCGAACTCGCTCCGTTACGTGGCACTAGGGATTTAAACCGCCGAACTTTCTGATCGACAAGCTCAGTGTCACTGAGCCATTGTGTCCCTATGACACTCAATACACATCCCTAAAGGAGAACAATTTGGAAAGAAGCTCATAGATTAATGAGGATAAGCCTGGGGAATTAGGAAATAGGATGATGGGTATAGGAGCAGGAAATTGTTATTGTATTTTTCGGAGTATAAGATGCACCGGAGTATAAGATGCATCAAGATTTGGAAGAGGAAATATTTTTTTAAAAGTTTTTGCATTCTGCAGACCTGGCCTGGTTTCTTTTAAAAAAGGTATGAATAGCCTTTAGGAGGCTTGTATGGTGCTCCTGGAGGGTGCCCCCCCCCCCAAAAATGAACAAAAAACAGCCAATTTTTCACAGAAACTGGCCCGTTTTCAAAAAAGGGCATGCATAGCCTTTAGGAGGCTTATAAAGTACTCCTGGGGCTGGGGGGCAAAATTGAGTAAAAAACGGCCCGTTTTATGCTCATTTCTGCCATCCCCAGCCCACAGGAGCACTCTGGAAGCCTCCTATTCAGTCATTTTGGTGAAGGGAGTGGGATTCAGGAGGTAAAAAATGCTGTATTCAGTGTAAAAGACACACCCAGATTTTCAGCCTCTTTTTTGAGAGGAAAAAGGTGTGTCTTATACTCTGAAAAATACGGTACATTTGGAACTTTATGTTAGTAAAATGAACATTCTCCTTTTGTTAAATATTGAGCAAGAAAAGAAAAGCCTGCAAGGCCGAAATACATTCCTGCAGTGGGGCCTGTTGTACAATCCAAAAATGAACCTCTGACCACTGACAGTCACGACTGCTTTCAAAATAGAGCTGTGAGAATGTAGGCAGGGAACTACATCACTCAGCATAGCACATTTCCCTGTTGTTTCCCCGTTTGTTTTGGACTAAATGAAGGCAGCAGCCTGATGGGAAGGTGGGGGGGGACTGTGTGGGAGGAAGCACAGATGCAGCTACTGTAAGATGGAATTGGCTGCAAAGCCTGGCCAGCGATCTCAACTTTGGCCAGGAAGCAAGAAGGCCAGCAACTGTGAACAATGGGAGATAAGTGGATGGTAATGGAAGACCAAGAGGCTGCACAAAGAAGCATTCAAGAGAAAGGGAGAAAGCATTCAGAGGAGCCAGAAATGCCTGGAGCCTTGCATCCAATTTGAGAAAACATTGCTCATTGCTCTGGGCTATGAGGATTTAATTATTCAGGCACCTAAGACTACAAAACTCCAGAACCATATCTGTGATCTCCTGCATTACATAAAAATAATTTATTCTCTCCTCTTGCATTCATACATTGAATTGTCTTTAATCCATCTCTTGAATATGCTTTGATATCAGCTTCTCCTTCTTTCTGGATGCAACTGTTTTCTCTCCTTTCATCCTGGTTATCTTGTACTAGTATTGTTTCTGTAGCAGGTTGTCCTAAAGGCACAAATGTTCCTTTCAGGTTTTGTTTTTTTTTTCCCTCCTAGCTTCGGGCTCTCGGGTTTGATCAAAGGCAACCGATAGAGCCAAACTTTATCCTCTTGCAGATAAAATAACTACCATTCACTACCATCAGGATCCATTTCATATTAAACATCCCTGACATTCTGCCAGCTTCATATCTACTTCCTGCAAAAGGAATCCATATTGAATAGATTTGTAGAATTGCCTTCTAAATTGTACTATCACAAGTACAATTTTTTCCTCCAGTACCTCTACAATGCATCTCAAAACATTTTATAAAATATAAAGTACCTCATAAAAAAACAATAACTGTATTTATACACATTAAAGACAAAGAAGAGAAAAAATTAAAAAGAGGAAGAAGAAAACAAATAAGAAGAAAACAAAGAAGTGGAGGAGGAGGAGGAAGAAGTGGAAGAGGAGGAAGAAGAGGAGGAGGAGAAGGAAGAAGAAGAGGAGGAAGAGGAGAAGGGAAGAGGGGGAGAAAGAAGTGGAGGAGGAGGAGGAAGAGGAAGAGGAGGAGGAAGAGGAGGAGGAGAAGAGGAGGAGGAAGAAGAAGAAGAGGGAGAGGAGGAGGAAGAAGGAGGAAGAAGAAGAGGAGGAGGAGGAAGAAGAGCAAGAGGAAGAGCAAGAAGAAGAGGAAGAAGAAGAAGAGGAGGAGAAGGGAGGAGAGGAGGAAGAAGAGGAGGAGGAGGAGGGAGAAGGAGAAGGAGAAGGAGGAGCAGAGAAGGGAGGTGAGAGATTAGGAAGAAAGCAAGGTGAGAATAGGCAACCCAGCCCAGATGGGTAACAGATGTAGATGCAAGCATTTCAAATGGAATCTGACCATATTAACTCCCTTTAAGCCTATTAAAGATCTAGTTTAGTGCAATAATTAAAGACACCAGGTGAGAAATTGGGAGATCAGAGGTTCTAGTCCCACCTTAAATACAAAGCCATCTGGGTGATCCTGTGCCAGGCATTCTCTCCCAGTCCTAGGAAGAAGAAAAAGGTAAACCAGTTTGGAAAATATTGCCAAGAAAACTCCAAAGCCTTGTCCAGGCAGCTGTCAGGAGTTTAAAATAATTTGAGGACCACACAGACACACACGAAAACCCCCACACAGTTAGAAATTTATTTTTACAGTTTTAAAGATTATGTTTATCCTAGAGTAGTGTTAAAGTAGCTTCTGCCAACCTAGCAGTTCAAAAGCATATAAAAATGCAAGTCAAAAAATAGGGCCCACCTTTGATGGGAAGGTAACAGCATTCTGTGTGCCTTTGGCATTTAGTCATGCTAGTCACATGACCAAGGAGACATCTTCGGACAGTGCTGGCTCTTTGGGTTTGAAATAAAGATGAGCACCACTTCCTGGAGTCAGGAACTACTAGCATATATGTGCGAGGGAACTTTTACCTTTACCTAGCATTAAAGATGCCTTTCTGAATTCTATATGGTTCATGCTTTTTTGGTTTGGCAAATAACAACTGTGCATTTGAAGCCATCTCTCTTTTTAACATGGGGTTTCATCACATTTTCCATTCATCGCCTTCACTTTTTTTTTGAGCCCCACTCCGCTCCACACACATCCTTGGGGAAAGAAAACAGAAACAAAATCAATTCTTCCCTCAAACTCACATAAAAGACCTGGATGAAAAGATAGGTTCTCATCAGACCCTCATCTGGTGCCTAAAAGACTTTCCAAATTTTAGGAGGGAGCATTCCAGAGGTTAGGTGATAATGCCTACCCTGGGGGAAAAAACCATGTGGGACCTATTCAGCCTGGCAATTTTAGTGATCAAACAGGTCTTTTTGTTGTAGGCGGACTATCCACTATCCTGGGTCCTAAATAATCCAGGGCTCAAAATGTCAAAAGCAAAATCTTGAATCTACCTTGATAGGTAAGTGGTGAATGCAATTGCTTCAACAAAAATGTAACAGGTATATGGCAGAGATAACAGAAAGATACATAGTCAATCCCAGGCACGAATTCATCCAATGATTTATTTTATTATATTTTATTGAATTAACTCATACTGCCCAGTCATGAAAGCAACTCTAGGTAGCTTTAGGCAGTTTTTAGTCTTAGTTGAAATATTTTTTAAAAAATTGTCAGCCACCCAAAGGCATTAACTAAGATGAGTAGCTATAGAAAATGAATGAGTGAATGAATGTGTGTGTGTGTTTCTTATTAGATCTGCAAAAGTTTTAAGAAAATGTGTATGATAGGATGAAAAAGAAATGAATAGAATTTATATCCTACAACACTTGATGATTAAGGCTGTTAAAAGTAAAAGAAAGGAATATGGAATTGGTTTATTTGATCAAAGTTAAAATAGGAGTTTCATTTTGTTTTGCAAAGCTTTGGCAACTTTTAATAGACTTCTTGCTGACACTAGGAATGAAAAGTTACTGTTTTATGGATTTGCTTACAGGTAAGAGATGGAATTTTTGATGAAGAGATATCTTTTTGTAATCGTGGAGAGCTAGTAAATTTGTTTATACTTGTGATGAAGGTTGGAAGTTATGTATTTATAGAGTTTTCTTTTTCTTTATTATGTTCTTTATTTCCTGTACTTTAAATTCTTTTTTCCATTCTCTTTCTCTAAGTTTAGTTAGTATTAATTTTTACTGTTTTAATTAAAATTCTTAATAAAAATTATATTGAAAGCGTTAAATAATCCAAATAATCTAGACAAGAAGCACATCAATGAATACTAGCTTTATTTTTATTGAAAAGTTACATTAACAAAATCTTGCAAGTTTAAATGGTGAAAGGGTAATAAACATACTCTTAAGTTGTATGCTATGGTGGCTTTGGCCTTTTTAGAATTCTCCAACTTTATCTAAAACTCTGTTAATAAATACACACATGTGTACAATGCAAAACAATCTAGGTTGGCTGAATCGTTTGGACCCCTGAAGTAAAACAATTTTATTCTTCTATTGAACATGTGCTTGGAGACTTGAAGTCCTTCTTTGCTCAAAATCCTTCTCTATTATAAAAATATGAGCGTATATCCTGGTTTCTCCTATCCTTAGAACTCTTTTATCTATGTCCTTGACCACAAAGGAGTGTGCAAAGTGCATCTGTTTTTAATTCATTTACCATCCTAAAACAGCACACTTCTGAACTGGAGGCGTTTGACAATGACATATATAGCAGTTGACCTCTTTTGTTCAGGGATGAGCAGCTGTGGACACAAAAGCACCAATCCACAGGTCACACTCACTAAAGGGACTCTGGAAGCTGAAATCTATACTTTTAGAAGGTATGCCGGCTGATGAAAACCAGCTTAAAGTTATACTTAAATCAGCCTTGAAGCATGATATTAGCAAGCATTGAGTCCAATTTTTAATTTTTGTATCCATTTAGCAATAGCAATAACACTTAGACTTATATACCACGTCACAGTGTTTTACAGCCCTTTCTAAGCAGTTTATAGAGTCAGCATATTGCCCTCAGCAATTTGGGTGTTCATCTTATTCACCTCAGAAGGATGGAAGGCTGAGTCAACCTTGAGCCTGGTAAGATCTGAACTGCCAAATTACAGGCAGCCAGCAGTCAGCAGAAATAGCCTGCAGTACTGCATTCTAACCACTGTGCCACCACAGCTCTTTTAGGCTACTTGAATTGGTATATATTTGTTTACTTTGCCCTTATTTCTTTGCCATTCTGTCTGGTGTGGAAACAAAACTTCAAGTATATTTCAGATTACAACCATGTTATAGAACACTTCAAGTGTTTATTCAAAATACAGGTAGTCCTCAACTTAGAACAATTAGTTTAATGACTGTTCAAAGTTACCGTGGCACTGAAAAAAGTGACTTACGACTACTTTTCACCTTTACAACCACTGTAGCATCCCTATGGTCATGTGATCAAAATTCAGACGCTCACATTTATGAGGGTTGTAGCATCCCAGAGTCATGTGATCCACTTTTGTGCATTTCTGACAAGCAAAGTCAATTGGGAAGACAGATTCATTTAACAAGTTTGACTATAGTGATATAATCAACTGTAGTGATTCACTTAACAACTGCTCCATTGTAAAATGGAGCAAACTCAACAAACATCTCACTTAGCCACAGGACTATCTCTAAAAGGCCATAAGTTCAACAGAGTTCACTGTCAACATCCAGCTCAAAAATCCAAATGATCCCCAAGGTTCATTCTGTTTCCGAAAATCTTACTGTTTATTGGATACACGGCATGATAATGTCACAGCAAAACCAAATCTGAGTTTCCCAGACACCAGTTCATAGAATTAAACAATACTTTCCCCAGTCAAACCCATAACCTCTCACGTAGTTCAGGTAAACAAGTTCACTTTGTTATGGGAACCTCTGCTTCAACTCCAGAGCTGCTACAAGGTCTCTGAAAAGGTTTCAGTTTCTTTGAAAGTGGGGGTGGGGTCTACAAAATTTAAAGTGAATGAACATTTTTATTACGGTCACTGATCCAAACTGCAAACAAGCCAGCATAAATTGGTGGTTAGTTCATCAGTGGATAATCAAAGTTTGTCTAATTTTACAGGGAGTATAACAAAATGTAACTATGTTAGCAATAGCAATAGCAGTTAGACTTATATACCGCTTCATAGGGCTTTCAGCCCTCTCTAAGCAGTTTACAGAGTCAGCATATTGCCCCCAACAATCCGAGTCCTCATTTTACCCACCTCGGAAGGATGGAAGGCTGAGTCAACCCTGAGCCGGTGAGATTTGAACAGCCGAACTGCTGAACTGCAGTCAGCTGAAGTAGCCTGCAGTGCTGCATTTAACCACTGCGCCACCTCGGCTACATGCACAAAAAAAAGGTTAAATCTTTTAGTTTTAATCCCAAAGGTGGCATTTTTAAAACACTAACATTAACTTTAATATATTTACCATTTATATCACATAACATTCACCCTCAAAGATTGCCCTCTGGAAGGTGTGGCTGTGTAAACTGCTTAGAGAGGTCTATAAAGTACTGTGAAGCGTTATATATGTCTAAGTGCTATTGCTATTTAGCCCCACATATTGAAGAGATGTACACTACTTAGAACGAATTGACTGGAGTTGTCTATAAACATTTGAGAAGGGTCGGGACAGATGGACACAGGCTTTGTATAAAGCAGACTATTGATTTTGCTGTTTCATAGAATCATACGGCTAGAAAGGACCTTGGAGGTTTTCCAGTTCAACTACCCGTCTAAGACAGGAGTCCTTATACCAATCTGGACAAATGCTTGTCCAATCTTTTCTTGAAAACCTTCAGTTATGGAACACTCACAACTCTGGGAGACAAGCTGTCCTATTGATTAATTATTCTTACAATCTTGACATTCTTCTTAGTTCCAAATTGAATCTCCCCTTGATGAGCTTCCACCCATTGCTCCTTGTCCTGCATTCAGGTGCCCTGGGAGAGTTTCATTTATTGCAATGCAGAAATTATATCTTACGATCTTATGATCTTACATTACTGGCATTTGACCCCATAACAATCTTACAACTATAAGGTGTTTGAGGGATGTAACCGTAGATGGATTTTATTCTACAATTAGTGGAAATGCAATAATTTTGGAGGAAGGTCCTTAACAAAATGAAATAACTAAACAAATTGTCATCAGATTTAGACCTATTACTTGTATTTGATGGAAGGACTGAAAGTTACCAAGTAAGAAACGTATTGCTTACTTGCTTTTAGTGTCAAAGTCAATCATGCGCAACATGGAAATATCACAATAAGCTTTCACCTGGAATAATAGCTGAATAAGATTTGATTGATTGCTGTGCTTGAGGTGGTCTCTAATGAAATTCAATACTTAAAAAAAAAGGGGGGGGGAAGCACCTCAGAAATTATTTCACCAAGATTGCCAGGCTTTTTTTTTCTATCCTACAAATGACAAAATGAAAACTTATTAGCATGTGTGGAAATTTTAATTGGCCCGATAAAGGATTATTTACTGCAACAGCTGCTATGTGCTTTGTTTTGCCCTGTAAAGAAATAATATTTCTTTTAACAAACACGTTTAACAAATAAGTTTCTTACATTCACAATGAGATTAAGTCCAAGAGGCTGATGTGAATGATTCACAACGGGAGAGGGAACCCTGCCACTCAGCACTCCAGGTGGTGCGATGACTAGATAACATCCCTGCCACTGGTGTTTACGCCAAGTCAGAGGAACAGCAGATCACCCCCATAAATTCTTATTTTGTAATTTTAGACTAAATCAACTAATTTGACAATCGCTTTGAAACAGTCTCCCAGCTTCAAGGAACAGGGAATTTGGATAGTTCAGGAAGTCCGTGTCTGTGCGCTGAACAGATGTGAGCTCCAAAGGGATTCCACAGGTTCCATACAAACTCCTAATTAAAGTTGCAAATGGATTTATTCCTGTATCTAAGTAGAAATCGAGCAGCTTATCCTAGAATTCCTGGATATTGCAATTTCCCCCCAAAAAATTACTGCTCTGCAAAAAATAGATAAATGTGTCAAAAAGTATGCAACAATAAAATTAGAAGGTCAGATCTTGAAGATGAAACTCAAATACTTTTACCACCTTATGAGAAAGAAGGACTCACTGGAGAAGAGCCTAATGTGGGAAAGATTGAGGGCAGAAGAAGAAGGGGACAACAGAGAATGAGGTGGGTGGATGGAGTCACTGAAGCGGTAGGCATGAGCTTAAATGGACTCCAGAGGATGGTAGAGGACAGGAAGGCCTGGAGGAACATTGTCCATGGAGTCGTGATGTGTCGGACATGACTTCGCAACTAACAACAAAAACAGCTTTAGGCCAACAACTTATTGGAGGAAGAGTGAAGATCCTATTTTACAGTAAGAACAAAAACGTTAACTAAATGTGAAGGATGCAACTGTTGAACAAATAAAAAACATAGGGCTAGGATGCTGTATGTTGTAACTTCGTGAAAATGCTGTTGATTATGATGATGACTCTGATAATTTTTGATGCTACAAAAACCCACAATGGTGTGATAATCCTTTTGCTCTGCTTAAAAAAAAATACTTTCTAGAAAACAGTGATAAACTATAAAAACCAACGATTATGTAGTTGCTGACTACATAAGAAGATATTAGATAGCCATTTGTCTGAAATGGTATAGGGTTTCCTGCCTAAGCATGGGGTTGGACTAGATACAGTGTTTTTCAACCTTTTTTGTGCAAAGGCACACTTTTTTCATGAAAAAAATCACGAGGCACACCACCATTAGAAAATGTTAAAAAAATTTAACTCTGTGCCTATATTGACTATATATAAAGTAATTTTCCCACGGCACACCTTACACTATGTCACGGCACACTAGTGTGCCGCGGCATAGTGGTTGAAAAACACTGGACTAGAAGACCTCCAAGGTCCCTTCCAACTGTGTTATTCTGCTGATGTAACAGATGTAGTTCCAGCTGTTTTACTTTCCTTCACTGCCATTACATCACACTTGTGTCTGAGGCACCGAGTTGCTTCTACATGGAAAGGATTAGCCGGTGACATCATCATTGCCCAGTGGACACCCAGTTGAGGGTGGTCCTTTCATATTCCCTTCAGGAATGAAGCAAAAGATGGAAGCTCATCCCACCCGATGGCAGCCTGCAGCCCTCAAACCAGAGGTGAAATTCAAATTTTTTTACTACCAATTCTGGGGCCGTGGCTTGGTGGGCATGGTGTGGCTGGGTGGGCATGACAGGGGAAGGATACTGCAAAATCTCCATTCCCACCCCACTCTGGGGCCAGCCAGAGGTGGCATTTGCCGGTTCCCCATACTACTCAAAATTTCGGCTACCAGTTCTCCAGAACCTGTCAGAACTTGCTGGATTTCACCCCTGCCTCAAACGCAATCCTGCTGCTTAATCACATGAGCCACCATACTCCCAGTTCATTGCCATTGAGAATAAGGAGAAAGCATGGAAGCCTGTCCTTTCTCAAATCATTTGGGAAGGAAGTTTGTTGCAGCCATCTAAGTTTTCTTATATTAGTTAAGTTATTAGTTAAGTCTGCTTTCCATGATACCTCCAAAGTTGGTAGAAGTAATATAGCTACTTATATTGGCATAGGTATTAATCACTTACTGAATCACTAGACAACATTTTTCACTAAATGTAAGAGAGAAGGGGTGAAATATAAAAAAAGCAGGAATCTTCCTGCTATTAAAATGAGTCCCAAGATCATAATTTCTTAGGAAATGGACCAAAACCATCCCATAAAGCCTTTATTAAAGAATGACTAGATAGAAAAGTAAAACAGCCAAACACTATCCTTTTTATTGGCGCAGAACTCGTAAAAGATGCCAGCAATTGTTTTATGTTTATGGCCAAAACAACATCAAATGTGAAATTTACTTTAGCCTCAACATACAACCCAAATATAATTCAGCTAATTGTTAACAAAAATATTAGCCATTGTTTCGCATTAAACACAGGAAATTCAGTGGAAACTCAGAATAATAGAATAGAAAAACAAATTTGGAAGGGACCTTGGAGGTTTTCTAGTCCAATCCCCTGCTCAAGCCGAAAACCCTATACCAGTGATTGCGAAACTTTTTCATCTTGGGTGCCAAAAGCACGCCTACCCCCATAATTTAATGCCCCCGCCGCACTGTGCCCCTGTGCATGTGCGCATGACACACACACACTGCTGCCCTACGCATGTGCACACGGCTTTCTTGGACCCTGGGGAAATCAAAAATAGCCTCAGGGAAAATGACCTCAGGGAAGCCTCTGGAGGGAAAAAATCAAGGCAGAAAATCAGCTGGCCAGCGTGCACATAAATGCTGGAGCTGACAGGGCAATGCCTCACGTGGCTTCAGAAATGGCTCCATGTGCCTCCTGTGGCACGCATGCCATAGGTTCGCCATCACTTCAAACAAATGGTTCTCCAACCTCTTCTTAAAAACGTCCAGTGTTGGAGCATTCACAACTTCTGGAGGCAAGTTGTTCCACTGGTTAATTGTTCTAACTGTCAGGATTTTTCTTCTTAGTTCTAGGTTGCTTCTCTCCTTGATTAGTTTCTACCCATTGCTTCTTATCCTACCCTCAGGTGCTTTGGAGAATAGGTTGACTCCTTCTTCCTTGTGGCAACACCTGAGATATTAGAACACTGCTATTGGGAATAACAGTTGGGAATTGAAATAAGATTGCAGGTTGCAGGCATTACCCAAGTGTCCATCCCAAAACAAAACTTCAGAGATGGAGAAATTGAAGGGCTTTTTCCAAGACCTGGGGATCAAAAAAATGGGAGGCAGTAACAATATCTATTGCAGGAGGATCTCTGGTGATGATGGATCAATAGCATCAAAATGGAACTGGCCAATAGACGCCTGCTCCTTTTTAATGCGTATTTCATGTACTGCATAACAGGCAAAGTAGGCAAAGAGGATGAGTCTTCAATAGACCTGGTCATGCCTTCCAAGGAATCTTGGAATCCTAATGGACAATCACTTAAGTATGAACCAACCGTGTGCTGCAGCTGCTAAAAAAGCCAACACAATTCTAGGCTGCATCAACAGAGGCACAGAATCAAGATCACGTGAAGCGTTACCACTACTTTATAATGTCTTGGTAAGGCCACACTTGGAATATTACATCCACAATGCAAAAAAGATTTTGAGATTCAGAAAACGACAAAGGTGATTAGGGGACTGGAGGCTAAAACATAGAAAAAATAGTTGCAGTAATTGGGTATAGGTAATTTAATAAAAAGAAGAATTAGGGGTGAAGCGATAGCAGTGTTTCAATATTTAAATGGCTGCCATAAAGAAGAGGGGGTCAACTTATTCTCCAAAGCACCTCAAGACAGGACAAGTTGCACTGGATAGAAACTAATCAAGAGAGATCCAACCCAGAATTAAGGAGAAATTTCCTCACAGTTAGAACAATTAATCAATGGAACGGCTTGCCTTCAGACCTTGTGCTCCAACAACTGGAAATTTTTAAGACCACATTGAACAACCATTTGTCTGAAGTGGTTTGGGGTTTCCTGCCTGAGTAGGGGGTTGGACTAGAAGACCTCCAAGGTCTCTTCCAACTCCTTTATTCTGTTATTCTGTTACCATTTTGATGCTGTTTACCTCATAGTAGACATGCATAGATGTTCAGTCCAAAATAAAGGCATGAGACATTTCACTCTAAGGACACAAGATGTACTCTTAAACTGATTTTTCATTTCAGAGTTCAAGTGACAATGGACAAAAAATAGCCTAGAGAATCATGGACAATTTTTAGTCATTTCATATAAATATGCCAGGCCCAGTGCTGAGGATATAATACAGAATTAAATTATAGAGCTAGCATAAAAGGCAAATTTAATAAAGAATTAATCAAGATTTTAATACAAATTATATACCAGAAATACCTATTAGCACAGTTTGTATTATGAAAGCATATGAGGGGGCTTATTCAGCAGCAAAACAAATCATATAGCTAAGCAAAAAACAAACAAACCCCAAATTTAAAAAAAGGATGATTACAAACTAAAGCATTATTAGAATAGCCTCAGGAAAAGAAGATCAGGAAGAGGAAGAGTTTCGGGACACATTTTTTTTTTTAGAAAAAAGCAAACTTGAAGCAATAGAGATTCATTCATTGTATGGCCTATACCCATGATGGTGAACCTATAGCAGGCGTGCCACAGGTGGCACGCAGAGCCATTTGTTAGGGCACGTGAAGTGCTGTCTTGTCAGCTAGCCAGAGCACATGCAAGCACTGGCCAGCTGACTTCGGCCTTCCTTTGAGGCCACTTTTCGCCCTCCCGAAGGCTCCAGAGGTCGAAAATCAGCCCTATGGATAAGGTGACCAGATGACCCGATTTCAGCATGACAAGCACGCTTTATAACAATTTTTCACGTGTCCCTCCGCGTTTTAAAAAAGTCCCGATTTTCTGGCTTCATGTTGAAAGCCCAGTGGATTTGCTTAAGAAATCCTAACCAGGGCAAGACAAAAGACACCCTGTCTAACTAACCTCTGTCTGTGTCTCAGTACTTTCATTGAAGATATTAAAACATTAAAGCAAAAAAACGGACCTCTCCCGCCCCTTTTCACTCACTTTTATAAGAAAAAATGACCCATTACCATAGAGCTGTGGGAAGTAGCTGGCTAGAGAGGGAAGTGACTGTAACTTCCTGGATTTTCCGGAAGGGAGGGACACGGAGTTTGGAGGCCTGCTCGTGTGGGGAAAAATGATGGCTGTTCTTTTTTCTTTGAAAAATATTTCCCTGGGACTATTTAACCATTTTAATTTGCTCAGTTCTTTGTATTAACATCTACATCATTCTGGATTGACTTGGAGTGTCTGCCTACCTATGGACAAACCGGAAGTCACCATTCCCCAACTTCCGGGTTCCCCATAGGTCCATTTTTTGCCCTCCGGAACTTTCAGAGAAACTCCTGAGGCCTCTGGAGGGCATTCAGGGGGGGGAGGCTGCTTTTGCCCTCCCCAGACTCCTAAAAAGCCTCTGGAGCCTGGGAAGAGTGAAAAAAAACATGCCAAAAGTGGGAGGGGTGGGTCACTGGTCACACGCACATGCACACATAGCATTGTGGGTTTGGCACGCCCGCGCATGACACCCCCCTCCTGCGCTCCCCCCGCTTTTGGCACAGGAGCCAAAAAAAGTTCACCATCACTGGCCTATACCCTTGAAGGCAAACTTATGGCACGTGGAACCATGTTTGCTGGCACGGCAGCCCTTGG
This sequence comes from Thamnophis elegans, assembly GCF_009769535.1. Lineage (NCBI taxonomy): Eukaryota > Metazoa > Chordata > Lepidosauria > Squamata > Natricidae > Thamnophis > Thamnophis elegans. The sequence continues at coordinate 20,259,597 of NC_045544.1, forward strand.
CAGCCCTCAGCTCAGGCGCACATGTACACACTGGACAACTGATTTCTGGCCTTCCGGAGGGTCAGAGGATGTTTTCATCCTCCCTGTGCTTCAGGAAAGTTTCCAGAGCCTAGGGAGGGGAAAAAAACAACCCAACAGCCCAACCATAAGTTCATTCCTGAACTTCCGGTTGGCCTGTGGGGCCTGTTTTTCTCACTCCACAGGCTCCTGAAGCTTTCCTGAAGCCTAGGGAGGGTGCAAATGTCCTCCTCTGGCCCCCAGAGAGTCAGGAGAGGCCATTTTCATCCTCCCCAGGCTTCAGGAAAGCCTCAGGAGCCTGGGGAGGGTGAAAATCCACCCCCCAAGCACAGGGGTCACGCACGCATGCGCAGGTGGGAGGGCCACTTACACAGGTGCAGGTAGGGGTGGATGAACAGCATGCATGTTCGTTAGCATGTGCACACAGTTTTAGCACACCTATAGAAAAAGGTTAGCCATCACTAGCCAATACAAATCAGAAATATAAATTTGCTGATAAGAATTCAAAACATGGAAGTGTTAAGCCCTAAAACCAAGAAACAATTTGTATAGCAAGCATCTGCAATAAACACAAAATATTACGTTACAAACTTGAAGATATTGATGAAAAATATTCCAGAAATTTTGTAGAAAATCATAGACTTTGGAAAATCCAAAAGAAATCAGAATCAACAGTTATAATAGCTGAGATGAGGGAAGGGGAAATTTAAAATTTCCTTCGCTGCAGCATCATAAAGATTGTAAACAAATCCAAGCGGTGGGAAAAAAAGTAAACTATTTGGCATTTGAAGAATGATAATGGACCTGGTGGTCAGGACAGGAGATGTTTTATAAATAGGGTTATAAAAAAAATTGATCTTGAAGCTTTCAACCTTTAGATCCACATACAGTAGTAGTGGAAGTGGTGGTCCACAAATAGAAAAACAGGCCAAAATCACTGTTTATTTATTTAACCAGTCAATTAGACTGTTTGAATGGCCGTTCATCTCACTTCCACAAATCTGAGCAGCTAACGGTTAAAACAATAAGAATAAGTCTCTCTTACATACATACTATGGACCATATGTTATCCCACAATACATAGTCCCATATCACCTATTAGCTAAGATGCTAAACCAGTATGTTACAATCCATTGTAGAAGACTTGAGACATTTAACAGAATCTATTTAATTAGCTCAAACTAACTGCAAAGTTTATAGCAACATGTACTACTCTTCTTAGCCTTATTCTTCACTGTATTTTTTTCCAAAATCAAGACCTTAGGGATATTATATAGTATACAAACCTTTTCATTCTAAATTAAATTTTAGCAAAGCCTTTTTATATTCACTTTCTCAAGTATATTCTCAGCTTAATGATTCAGTTAACTGACAATAGAGGGACCAGACAACAATCATCAACTTTGTTTCTCATAGGATGGAAGGCAAGGTACCTTGGAGATCACCTAGTTCAACTTCCCCCACCCTACCCAATGCTGAAACCCACTACTACAGCTTCTCAAAGAGATGGTGAACAACTCTTACCATTAGGAGATGTTCCTTGTCCTATCAAAATCTACTTCCTTGCCATTTAAACAATTGTTTCTTGTTCTGTCTTCTACAACAACTCTGAACAAAATTTCCCCATCTTCTACATGACAGCCTTTATGACACGTGAACACAAATATTGTATCCACAATACTTGAACATGATTATCTCCTGCAGGCTTCTCCTCTTCAAGCTAAACCTACTCAACACCAAGCAAGTAAATTACAATGATACAGTGCTAAATTACAACATGTACCTAAATGCATGTCATAAATGCTATGATCATATTTTTAGTCCTGATATCTGACAAAAGTATACAAAGTTTAACATTTGTATGATACAGTTTCATATTTGTCCCTTGACACATATGATGATGATCATGTTCATGATCTTCTTTGCTCACTTCTGGACATGGCCCTTCAAAAGGGGTGTGCAGAATCCAGTACAAAATTCCAAGTGCAATTTGACAGATGAAGAATTGATAGGAACAATGATGCATCTTGAAAATCTTGGTACTACCCTGGGTCTGTATTCCCATTTTCTGTAGCTGCATCAAATATTGACTCATGTTCATCTTATGATTTACCAAGATTCCCAATTCTTTTCACATTCACATATTGCTATCCATCCCTATCCTCTCCCCCTCCTTCCCCGCCCCCCTAACTTTCCTTACTTCATATTTTTTTCCTGTTGAATTCATCTTCCCAGTTTCTGGATTTTTATCGAAATCCTTCTAAACTTTGAAATTGTCTTCAAAGGTTTTTGCTATACTCCCTATCTTTCTGTAATCTGCAAATTTGATAATTTTATTTTAAGCCTTTATACATAGCACAGCGTCTAGAAATCCTTCTAAACCCTGAAATTGTCTTCAAAGGTTTTTGCTATCTTTCTGTAATCTGCAAATTTGATAATTTTATTTTAAGCCTAGTCATTTATAAATACCAGAATCTAGAAAAAAGCCCTGCAGTAGACATTTCAAGAGCTGCCTTCAGCTAGACACCCAGTCCTTGGTGTACACTAAATCAGTTGTCAATCAGCTCATTATCCATCTAGTGTCAGGCCTTTAATTGTTTTTTTCCTGTTTTGCCAAGTGCTCTGATGAACTCCAGGTAGACAAATTCCTCATTCCAATGGTGGACTAATTTGGTCCATCCAATTAGCAACTTTAAGATGTACAGATTTCATTTCCCAGCATGTCTGGCTGGGAAATTCTGAGCTGAAGTCCACACATCTTAAATTGAGAAACATCAGGTTAATTGATCAAACAAGGAAATTATCAGTTGATAATATATACCCTTTTCCCATCCCGTTACTACTTCTTTCTTTTATTAATGACCTAGCAAAATAAGCTCTCTTTGTTTCCTCTAACTTACTTTATATAAATTACCATCTAAGAGATTATATTCTTGGTTATCACCTAAGAATGAAAGAACATATAGTGAGAAATCAATTGGACTTCTTGTTAACCAAAGATTTAGAAACAATGTCTTGTACATAAAAACATACCCAGGAGCTGATATAGATTTTAATCATAACTGTCGATTGACAAAATGAGGATAAAGCTGAAAACCATCAAAAGGAAAAGGAAAATATAAGAAACGATAGGAACTATATCATCCAAAGGTTATCACATCATAGAAGCAAAGCAAGATACAGACATTATCTTAAAACACATGGAGGAAAATGTTAACAGGAATGATATTTATGAAAATAGGACACATTTAGTATAATTGATACAAGTACTAATGAAAAATTCCAATTGTCATTGATAAGAAGGAATGGATGGCAAACTTTTAGAACTAATGGAAGAACTTTATAAATGAAAAACATACTGTAAATATGAACAAATATAAAGAAGTATCCGGAGATCAGAGAACTATTCACTCCGCAAATGAAAATTAGTAATAAACACAGGAAACGGTAGTATTATAAGCTAAATACCACACTTGCAAATAAGCATAAAAATAAATGAAATTATAAGTGTACAGAGAATTCAACCTACCAATATATTGATTCATAAGGAAGGAAAATAATGGACAATGAAGAAAAACTACATGTGGGAAAGTAAATGTGGGAGAATATTTTTTGTTCCACCTCTACCTAACGACAGTTAATGACAGAATTTTGTCCTGAAAATATATGCAGACGAGGCAGCCACTCTTGTTTTCACTTTTAGGACTAAAAGCCCTCTGGACTTCTGCTTCCCACTCTTCTGAGGAAAAACTCAACCTAAATTATCTGAAATCAAACAAACGATATTTTTTAAGCATCTAATGAAATATGGCTGGCTGATCAGTGGATGTAAATTAGAACAAATTAAATGTTGAGATATCTGAGTGATCTCCAAGCTTCAAGATCTTGACTATTACACGTGCTAGAGTGTCTGTTTAGAGGTCTGTGGCTGTGGTTTTTGCATTCTTTTACCAAAATGAGATTTTTGTATGTTTCCTGTGCAATTTGTTTTTCATGGCAAGACCAAAATGTTCTTGGTACAGGCCTACATCTTCAAGAACTACTTTCTTCTACAGATAATTTATTCCAGGTTCTTGAGTTTTGCCTTTGGGGTCCCTCAAGGGGGTCTCAGTGTCATTTTTCAATTGCAGGTAAATCTTACTTATACACAAAAGCAAAATTTTGGATAATTAAGATCACTCACTGCCTTCAGCTGACATTCTTGATTATTTAACTCCACTAATATTGTTAGACGGTGTCTATTTTACATGGAAGAAGGCCTTGAAAGCAAGAATATAAAATACCAGTCTGTCTGTGTAAGAGTCCCACATTTTTCTTTTAGTTTTAGTTTTACCAAACCCAAAGAAGTTTTCAAAGAGTGAATGATGGAAATCCATTTGTAGAGAGAGAGAGAGAGAAAGGAAAAACCTAATTAAATATTTTCTTCCAGTTAAATGTCTGCATAATCTTGCAAAGTACTATAGGGTCTTATCTTGGCACACTTTAATATATTACCCACAGCCTTACTAAAAAGAATCATATCAACTTTATAGAGATATTTGTCCCAAACATTCAAGAATAGCTGAAACAATGTGCTGGGTGTGGCTATATGATGAAATTTGCCTCCTTCATTAAACTCCACCTCCATGGAAGTGAGTGACCATGGACGCTTCCTGGCAGACTAGATAAGTACATTCTATGTCTCACGTCTTACAGATCATCATAATTGTGTCACTTTAAAGTTATCAAATTCTGTTTCTGAGTTTAATTCCTTTGGAAACAGGACACAAAACAAGATAATTATTATTCAGCCTGCTTAGAAACAAAGATTGCAATGTTGCAACCCAATATGAATATTACATCATTTTATACTGTTCTATTTTATAATGAAATACTTTTTTTACCCTTTTGTAAAGTAGTTTTATAATGTAATCATTGTGCTTAAGGATCTTAATCTTTTAGTATTCTTCTACCTGAATATTTTTGTCTCAATGTCTTTTTTTCCTAATTTTGTTAATCATTTTATGTATCTCCATTGAATTCTGTAAATTTTGTTACTTAACCTATATTTTTCCACTGACTATAGGAAAAAGTGTTCTGAGTGAGCACATCACCCATTTTTTCAAGACAACAGAACATCATAACATAATTATGCAAACTATAGAGAGAGAGAACAAAAGCAATTAAAACATTTTTAAAATGGCAAGATGGTGGAATCTGATGACATTTCTGCAGAAATATTACAACTAAGGGAAAAATTGTCATAAATCTGTTTACAACATTGCTGAATATAATCTCTTGATACACAGATTATTCCAAATGAATGAATAATATGCTTAATAACTACATCTATTACTCTACCTAAAATAAATAATGGGGGGGGGAATGCAATTAAATACCATATGATAAACTTGATGTTTTGAAAGTATTTCAAAAAATGCTACACAACAGGTTTTGTGGGAAATGTGAAGCATTTCAAGTGGGATGCCATTTGGATTCTTATAGGGATTAGCTATCAGAGATTTAGTATAGGCACTTAAAAGAATAGGGTAGAGAAGTGAACGTGGATATTAATGCCTGTTCTATTTTAAAAAAAGCATATGATTGAATGTATTATGGCAGGTTGCTAGATATAGTAAAAATTATAGGGCTGTTTGACAGGCTATGTATTATTATGAATTCATTTTGAAAACAAACTGTAGTTGCTGCAATAAAAGGAAAAAAATATGACAAAACAATTGCAAATACCACATGGAATGTGACAAAGGGTTGTATTATCATCCTTTTAATTTAATACATACTTTAGAAGAATGTCAGAAAGATTAACATCAGTGGCATAATAATAAATCATGATATACAGATGAAGCAATTCTCTAATTAGAGACCCATGCTGATGTGCATCAGCTGAGCAAATTTTATGGTCCAAGGAAAGATTCATAGAATACACAACACTGGAACAAAGGAAATAAGCACATTTGGGGCAGGAATAGCAGATGTCTTAAACTCTTCCTCTCTGAGGTTATGCAATTTAAAAATTACATCTTCTTCCTCCCGATTTTTTTTCTCTCCATGTATTTTTGTGTCAAAAATCGGGGGGGGGGGGGAATCCTGCGATATGAATCTGCTTTTTTTAGAAATTGAATATTGAGGTATGCACATTTCACTTTTTTTTTCAACTAAGACTAAAAGTTCTGAGCAGTGGTGGGATCTTGCTGGTTTAACAACCAGTTTGGTGATCGCATGCTTTCCGCTGGCGCTCCACACATGTGCAGTTTTAAGAAAACTTACCTTCTGCATTACTGCTGGGGAGTAACTCAGCTGAGGCGCGGCAATCTGCTCTGCCACACGAATCAGCTGAGAAGATATAGGACAGTAAAGCGCAGAGGCGGGTGGGTCGGCCCACCTGATCGTCGGAGTGAACTAGTTCACTCACAGCTGATCGTCTGAGCTACCAGTTCACCTGAACTGGTTCAAACCTGTAGAATCCCACCACCGGTTCTGAGTAATCTGAGTGTCTCTGGAAGAATTGCTCCCCCACAACATTCTGATGGAGCAAAGATTTGGATACATGGAGTATCTCCATGGTTAAAATAAATGTATTGATTTTTTTCCATTTCTATTCCCAATTACTTTGTGAGTGCAGTGACTCTTATGGTTTTTGATCTGGTCTCCTTACTGCCATATTTATCTGCCATCAGCTTTGAGCTATAGCTTGGTTTTCTGGCAAGCTTCTCCTTTTCACACATCTCCTTGGATAGAGGTGTTAAAATTTCTGATTAGAATCATGTTCTTTTTCCTTTAGTCTGGTTTGATTCTTTTTCCTCCAAAGGACTTATTCCTGTTCTTTTCTGTCCTTATTATTATACAGTTATTAGTGGTTGGTATTTTATTAATTTGTTATTGTTGTGGCATAATCAAGGCTTCCTAGATTCCCACATTTATTAACTGGATGGCACTTTCATAATGAAGAGAACAGAAAATAAAACAGCTGTATCTTTTCTGAAAAAAATAATAATTGTATTAGTGAGATATGAGCTAATGAACATCAAGAAGCTCCTTATTTCTGTGTGAAAGCTCTATTGTATTTGTAAGATACTGGCCTTCAAAATAGAAATGCCAGCTCACTGATCATCCTCAGCAGACTTCAGGTTTGTGGGATCCATTCTGGTTTTTTAGCAGAACCTAGCAACTGGAATAAGTTACAAAAGACATAGAATGAAATGATTGGAATTTGTGACACTCAAAATATATTGTTCATTGGTGGATGAAATTTGGAATATTTTTTTAAACCAAAGATAATAAGAAACTTTAACTCAGTGAGGCATCACTTTTTGTGGAGCCAAAACATGCACTAGTCTGTTTCACAAAAGAGAACACAATTTCCTCACGCAAAAATTAACAAGCAGCTGAGGTCAAAATTAAATCAAATGTATTACATATGAACAGTAGCTGTATGCAATCAATTTAGGTTTTATATGAACACTCTTAGTAATTCCCCATCTCAACTGATTCTCTTAAATAAATTAAGAAGCAAATAAGAAAGAGCTCCATTGTCTCATTCATTTATTTACACATATAGACATAAACTTCTCATGCAAAAAATGTGCCCTAGCAAGGCAAGATCTCTTGGTAGTTTGAAATTTCATAGAATCATAGGGCTGGAAAGGATTTTGGAAGTCTTCTAGTCCCAAGGCAAGAGTCATTATACCACTCTGGACAAATGGTTGTCCAATCTTCTCTTCAAAATCTCCAGTGATGGAGCACTCACAACTCCAGGAGGCAAACTGTTTCATTGATTAATAGTTCTCACTGTCTGGAAATTCCACTTTAGTTCCCAGTTTGACACACACACACACACACACACACACACACACACACACACACACCAAACTTCCATCTACTGCTTCTTGTCCTGCCCTCAGGGGCTGGAGAATAAATCGATGCTGTCTACCTTGTGACAGCCCTTCAAGTATTGGAAGACAGCAATCATGCCCCACCCACCCCCTAAGCTTTCTATTCCTTAAGCTAACATACCTAGTTCCATTACTCATTCATTTATTTATTTACATTTATTTATTAAACTTGTTTAGCCTCCAGACCCTTTATCATCTTTTTTGCTCTTCTCTGTACTTTTCCTAGGGCCTCGAGATTTTGTTTCTGCTGTCCCACAGAGGGTATGCTAACAGACATACTGGAAATTATGGCATATCTCAGTGAAAAGTTACAAATTCTGAATCTGCAACCAGTGGGTTTTCAGAGCACACAACAAAATTATGAATATGTCTATTCATCTTAAATATAAAACAAATTGTTCAGAGTACTGGCAATAAAGTTGACCATGGTGTCATCTTTGTTGCAAGTGATTTTAATATTGTGATGATAATTTTTCACTGGGTTTTCCAGTTTTCAATGCCATTTCCCAGAAATCACTAGCCATGGTTTTAGGGTTGTTAGCCAGCTTAATTATCCTAAGACAATTATCCTTCTCTTTGAGTAAGATTTCTTCTCTAATGCAGATACCTCTGATATGCTACACCAAACTATTTGCAGGAATTATGGATTGGGAAAGCAATGTTAGGAATAACATAGTACATTTCAGTAAACTAAACATTTTAATTTTCAACACACTGCCTTTGGAATATATATGAAACATGCATGGTCAGGCTTTGAAGAACATTGCAAAGTCATCAATCTTGTTTTGCAAATTACAGTTAATTTAAAATGAAGTCCTTGCCTGAAAATATTCCATATTATATGCGTCATTATTTTGCAATTTTGGAAGGTTTAAATTATGCTTCTCTTGTGTTTTCTATCATTATTTGTTTTCTAATTACAATTAATCAATTTCAGTTAAGATACTTTCATTATACCCTGATTACTCTCACCAGAGTTTGAAACATTCATGTTTGCTCAGAAGACACAATGAGTACAACCTTCTTTGGGTATTATATTTATTTAAGACAATTTCAGCTGCAAGGGTTTTTTCCTACACATTAACCCCTGGTTTCAGAAGTTGTTTTCCATCAGTCAATGGCACAAAGTCAGTGGCATAGAGTTAAAATAAGACAACAGGCCATTATTCTTTGCCGATGCTTCACTTGGCATTTGTGAGCTGGACCTTACTTGTTACACAGTGTTAGTTATAATAAAGGCTTATTTGAAGATTGATTGACAACCCACTCTAATTATGCAAATTGTACTGTCTACTTCCAAATCCTTAGGCCTTTATTTATAGGAAACAAGAGGAATTAGTTATGTTCACTTGAGTTTTCCCCAGTCTTCAAATGAATTCAAGCATTTAAATAATTTGATTGCCTTTGGACAAAATGATGGCAAATTACCCATGAAGTATTGTACATTTGGCCTAATTTTATTCAACAGTAGCTTTTGCTAAATTGATACAGTCCAGATACATTGGAACTAGCTATCTCCACAATTTGTACATCTCCTTTAAGGCAGGTGACCAAGAGCTATAAGGAACAAGTTTCTCAATTGGCAGGTGAGTCAAGAAATATATCACATTCTTTTTTCAGCTGGCAACAAGCTGTTGCTTGTAGTTTTACAACTCATGCCATAGCTAGGCCCCAGGTCTTTCATACAGTGAGCCCCATACTGTGAGACTAGAAACCAAGTGCAATGAGGAAGAATTAAAAGAACTGGAAGTATGTTTAGTCTGCAGAAGAAAAGACTGAGGAAAGATAATGTTTTCAAATATCTGAAAGAGACAAAACCAGATCCAATCAATTGAAATAATAGGGAAGTAGATTCATGTTAGATATTAGGGAGAATATTCTGACAGAGCCATTAAGCATTGGAAGATGTGATCTCATGAAGTTTTATGTTATCAAAGGTCTTCGGAAGGTAAATAATCACGTCAGAAATGCTGTGGCAAATCTTGTACCAAGCAGGATGTTGGATTTGATGACTTCTAAGGTATCTTCCAGCTCTATCATTCTGTAAATCCCAACCTACATGGCCCCTCTTGCATCTTGTAATAACAGAGAACTTCCATCCTAATTTGCAGCTCTAAACAAATTAGGAATCGTGATAGGATTATTTCAAGCAGCACTAATTGGTTGAGCAATGTCTACTCATGCAAGAGTTTTATTCATTCCCCACCCTGTTTTTTGCATTGAGCTCAGTTTTTGGTTTCTTCCTTCCATTTGAAGTCCAATTGAAATGCTCACTTTCCCTAATTGTAATTGTTTTCTGGAAATTGGCAGAGAAATTACGTGATTTTATGTAATAAACAGAAATTGGTTATCAAAGTTAAGTAAATTTAATCAGATATTTACTTTTCTTTGGTCCCTTCTACTGCCCCACTCCTTCCCCAGTTGTAATACTATAATCAGTGGTAGGATTCAGCCAGTTTCATTTCATTCATTTCATTTCATTTATTGAATTTATAGGCCGCCCAATCCCGGAGGACTCCGGGCGGCTTACAGAAATGAAAAATATTAAAAAAGGATTAAAACAATAAGTACAAGAAGATTAAGAAAAAAAAACACAACATGCACCCAATCAAAGGGGGGCTGGACCCCAATCAAGAGGTCAACAGCCCCAGGCCTGCCGGAAAAGCCAGGTTTTAATAGCTTTACGGAAGTTTGGGATGGTTCAGGCAAACCAGTTGTTAAATTGGTGGCTGACTACACCCCATTTCTGCCCCACCCCTTCCAGGAGTCCCCACGTGCCCCATTTTGGCTCCCAAGTAAGTGCAGGAAAGCCTACTAGGCCCAAAACGGGGCATCAAAGTGTGATGTCTCCCCCGCAGCCTGTTTTTGTTCCCAGATGGTGCAGAAGGCTGAGTGCTACCTGTCACACACTCCTGGCCACACCCATAATGGCCCTTCCCACCCAGCCAGTCATTAGGCAGAGAACTGGTTGTTAAATTATTTGAATCCCAACACTGATATAATGATAGTTGGAGCTAACTGGAAAAGTCCCTTTCCTGATTGTTCTTAGAGCAGACAGAAACCTGTCAAAATTTAGAGTGCCACCAATCCGGCTCACTGTCTTCAACTCTCCAGATGTTCTTGATCTGCCAGCCCTTTTAAACAATAGTAAACAATGCCACCATTTTCACCATCTTCCTATGACTTTTTGCCTCCATTCTATTTCTCCTTGGCTTTTCCTTTCTTCAATTGGGGCACTCTGTCACTCCCACGCTTATCATCTTCTGCTTGGACTATTGCAACACACTCTACATGGGGCTACCCTTGAAGACTATGTGGAAGCTACAATGGTCCAGAATGCAGCAGCGTGGACAAAGGAGAAGTTGTTGGCTGCACTAACAGAAAAAGCACCCCACCTCTCCCCTCCAAAGCCTTTATGTTTTTAGGGGTTTTTTTTTGTATTTTAATGTTTTCATATTTATAATTGTTGGATATTTGTTTGTTTTATTTTATTGTAAGCTGCTCAGAATCACCTTGAACCACAACATTAGCAAATAAATATAACAACAACCAGAACAACAACAACAACAACAACAACAACAACAACAACAATGTACTAGAAGAACGGATGACTGAATCAACCTAAGAAGAATCAATCTTGAATTCCCTCCTATATGTTGATTCTAGTGCAGGATGTGAATATCATTTAACCTGCTGAGAATCATGTCTTGGGTCTATCAAAAGTCATTTTCATTCAACTGAAAAATGACCAGTTATATTCAGCTCAGTCACACTTGATTTCAAAATGAAACAAGTGCTATATATTATTAAAAATTTAGAAGGGTAAGTTATCTCCAAAATACTTGACAGTTATGTATGGCCATAATCATGGAAGCTTGGCAAGAATAAAGGACAAAAATATTATTACCAGTTCCAGATCCATGAGTAGAATAAATAAACTATGGAAAGAAGTACTGAAAGTCTTCTTTCAGAAAATCAGCTGAATGAGAAGATGCAATGCAAACTTACACAAAATAAATGCAATCAACAAGAGATGCCAAAAAAAAAAATCCAGCCAATTTCACTAGTGTATTGTTTACACTATGCTCATATGCATAGGAATCAGAAAACCACCTATGCATTTGGTTGTACTATTGAATAATAAGTAGATCAAGTCAAAGAAAAAGGTTGCAGGGCAGATTCATTGCCTGTTTTTGCCTGTCTTCACAAGATGTAAGGTCTGCACTGATTCTTTCAGGAAATAAGCCTGAATGATACAAAAATATTAAATTTCTATATTATTATCTGCTTGTTGATCAGAAAGGTCAGCATTTTGGAGGTTCGAAACCCTAGCGCCACGGAACGGAATAAGCTCCCATTATTTGTCCCAGCTTCTGCCAACCTAGCAGTTTCAAAGCATATAAAAATGCATATAGAAAAATAGGGACCACCTTTGGTGGGAAGGTAACAGCGTTCCGTGCACCTTTGGCGTTTAGTCATGCCGGCTACATGACCATGGAGATGTCTTTGGAAAGCGCTGGCTCTTCAGTTTTGAAAGATGAGCACCGCCCCCTAGAATCAGGAGATGAGCACCGCCCCCTAGAGTCGGGAACATCTAGCACATATGTGCGAGGGGAACCTTTACATTTATATTATATTAATATTATATAATATTAAACTGAGAAAATGAAAAGTTATCACTTGGATAACGTACCTGTCAAAGAGTTCACAAACTCTCTATTGTGAAACTTTTGGCCTGTCGGTCTGTCTGATGCCCTTGAGCAGCCTCTAATGTAAAGCAGCCAGTATAACAGAAATGTTTTTCAAAGATTCTGTAGAGCACCCATTCAGCAGAACATCCTTCTAAATGAATGATTGGAAAGCTTATTTTTATTTCAGCAATTTAGAGGCTGCCCTGCAGACAGCTCCAGATGGCTTACACTTTAAAAAGGAAGAAACAATAAAATAGAAAAACAGTTCATGTATAAACGCGACAGGAATGTATGGCTATTCTTCTCCAAAGCCTCAGAGATTTTAGAAGATTTTAGCACCAAGGATTTTAGAGACTTGGGGAATATTAACATGGTGGGAGCCACTATTTCAGAGGGCAGAGGCCATGAAAGAATGGTATTAAATTTGTACTAAAGAAAAGAGATATGATTTTATGCTTTCAGGTTGATGTTGACTCTTAGCTACCATATAGATTTTGGGGAGGAAAAGAATTTAAACAACAAGTTAATCAACATGGGGTTTTTTATTAGCAAATAATGTTTTACTAATAGCCTTCCAAACAAATGGATAGGAGTGATTTTATAGACATTGTTTAACCAAACTCTCATTTTTTTAAAATTAAATCTCTCTCTAAAGATTCATGAAGGAACCGTGATGGTGTAGTGGTTAGAATGCAGTATTGCAGGCTCACTCCACTCCCTGTCAGGAGTTCGATCCTCACCAGCTCAAGGTTGACTAAGCCTTCATCTTTCCAAGTTTGGTAAAATCTGGACCCAAATTGTTGGGGGCAACATGCTGACTCTGTAAACCACTCAGCAAGTCTGTAAAGCATTGTGAAATGGTATATAAGTCCAAGTGCTATTGCTACAGGATCTGGAACTGGGGATAAGCAATGCCATCATCTGAATTGCTGAAGATACGAAATTATATAAATTTCAGAACAAAATAGGCAAGGAACCCTTTGTAATGTATTAGGATATTGTTTTTACTATCATACCCAATGATTGGGCATTATTAACTGATGACTCTGATTGACCCAAATGTTACAAGTCTTGCCAACTCATAGAGATTAGTTCTTGTAGGCTTTTTAAAACTGAAATCTAGTTTCAGGAAAAGATACTTCTGATTATCATGGTTTGGTCAGATTAATAGGATAGATTCAACATTCTCCAAAGACAATGGGCAAAAAAATAAAAATAAAGTGATACATACTGGAATGCTCATTCAGATTATATATAAACCATAAGCCATTTCAAAGTTTCAAAGTTTAATAGCATTTGTATGCCACCCAATCCCGTAGGACTCCGGGCAGCTAACAATACAAATAAAAAAGAATAGAAGGAAAGAAATGATAGATTTAAAAACACACCATGCACTCCATTCCAAGTGGGGCTGGACCATATTTTGGGGTCAACAGCCCCAGGCCTGCCGGAACAGCCAGGTTTTAGTGATCTTACGGAAGGCCGAGAGAGTGGGAAGGGTCCGGATCTCTGCGTGGAGATCATTCCACAGGGCCGGAGCAGCTACAGAGAAAGACCTCCCCCAAGTAGTCGCCAACCGGCATTGCCCGGTCGACGGTACCCGGAGGTATTTGATTTGATTTGATTTGATTTCTAACCAGAATCCTACAAAAACTGCCCACTTCCACTCCAGCCTCCGCTACTTATTTCAGCTGCCATATAATTTGAAGCAGTCCATTGCTCCTTGAAGTTTCTTCTTCAGGTACTTCTTGAAACTACACTTTAATGGTTGATTCACAAGTTCAAATGAACTCTGCTGGGTGCACCTTCCTGGCAAACTTTTATTAAGTCAGGAAGCTATTTGTATAAACTCTTTAAATAAAAGGCAAATCAGACAGCAGTTGCATTGAATGCTGTTACCATTTTGACTGTGGATTGCATAAAAAAGGCACTGAATATTTAAATACAGTACATTGTTTTTATGTTAAAATCAGATTTTCGAAAGTCAACTAGATGTATTATACAAAATCTGGTGTCTTCCCGAATAGATGTTTGTTTGTTGCAAACTCCATCAAGCATAAAGATTTGACCCAAGGCTGTTTACAATGCCAATCATACCTCATTACATGCTCAACATGAGGATGAATAGGATGAGAAAACACTCCTTTGGGGGTCCTGTTTACCATTTATGTGGCATATCTACTGTAAGCTGCAGTATCAGCCTCCTAAATGTCATTCATGATTAGCAGTTTTTCATCTACCTTTCACAGGCTCCATTTTTAAGCCCTCGAAAAGAATTACTAAACTAGTAAGCACAGCTGTCCATCAAACTGAAATCACCTTATATGTCTGAATGTCAAAATGTTGCAGGGGAATTCCACACAGTTCTCCAATTAAGAAAGTGCAGAACATACAATAGGGAAATGTGTGCAGCATAAAAATCATATAATATGAAAATAGTGCCCATAATCTATTACTTCAGGTGAAATTGCATTCAATAAATCCCAGAGATGCTTTTTCAAAAGGCAACTGGACTTTCTTTGTTTTTCCTCAAAAACTTCCACTTCCCATCTAAGAAACTTCTTCAGTTCTGACTGGATAAGATTCTTGGATAAGAAGCGAAATGTCTTCAAGGAAAAAGAAAGAAAGAAAGAAAGAAAGAAAGAAAGAAAGAAAGAAAGAAAGAAAGAAAGAAAGAAAGAAAGAAAGAAAGTCCAGTTACCTTTTGAAAAAACACCTTTGGGACAACCATGACCTGGATGACTGAGAATCTCCATAGGCTTTCTGTTCTGACCCCCCCTTCTCTGTCCAGGAACGAAAGCCAAAACAGACGTACAAAAGAATGTTTTAATCAGTCTTGTTGGCTGCAAGCCCAAAATAAACAAATAGATAAGCTCTCTGGCAGCAATTACTACAAACCTAAACAATGCAAAGAAGCTTCTCACAGCAAACCACTTATACAAGTTGGTTTCTCTGAATCATGAACGTGAACAAGAACGTGAACAAGAACGTGAACAAGAACATGAACGTTGACTCCTGCAACCAGGACATGGCACAAACAGTTCCCTTTATACTCAGGAGAGGACCCAATGAGCAACAGCTGCTCGCAATCATCTCCTGTAAGTACTCAGTTGTTCCTTCCGTCAAGTAACCTTTCAATGGGGTGCATCCTGCAACAACTCACGAGTGTTTCCCTGAACACTCCCTCTGATCCAAGGCGCCACCACCACCTGGTGACCAACCAGTCTCTCCTCGCCCTGCTCGGAGTCGACACCCTGTCCAGGGTCCTCCACCTCCTCCGAGGGCGACTCATAAGCCCCCTCACTGTCAGAGTCTGGCGGCAGCTCTAACGGCTCCTGCCGGGCCACAACAGCTTTCAATAAATGTGTCTCAGGCATACAACATGAGCATTACACATGTTCCTATTAGGGGATGCCTTGATACAACCTGTCATATGTTAATGTAAAGAATTCAGAAATTCTTAAACACGTGAGGAAATTTTTTTTTTTTTTTTTAGAGATTTTATTAATATTTGTAGGCCGCCCTTTTCCCTGAGGGGACTCAGGGCGGCTCACATAAAATCAGGGAGGGGGAATACAAACATTGACATAGAGACATATAATAAAATAGCAAGCAACATACATTCATCATTCGGGAGGGGCGCCTATCCTTGTCCCCAGGCCTGACGGGCTAGCCAGTTCTTAAGGGCTGTGCGGAAGGCCTGGACGGTGGAGAGGGTACGAATCTCCACGGGGAGCTCGTTCCAAAGGAAATGGCATGAACCATACTAAAAAAATTGGAACTAAATCCAAATGACCATCTTTGTCCCTAATCTGAAAAATAATTTTTCTCAATATTGACTGTTTTCAGAGCTTTTCAAGTGGACCTCTTCAGTCTCCATCAACAGAAGGCACCATCTTAATAGCTGCACCCTAATGGCCCTTTTTGTTCCCCATCATTCTTAATTCTCTCAAATGGCTTTCTCCCACCCTCACTCTCAGGCCAGGAAAGCAACAGTCTTCTCACAAGAAAGAGGGTGATCTTACTTGCAGATAAATGGAGAGAAAGGGGGGGGGTGGTGTGTGGAAGGATGACCAGCTTGGTTTGACCTGGAAAAATGAATACCAACAGCTCTTTCAAATGGTCCCTCTGGCTTACGCTACAGCCAGGCAAGATACAATGGAGAATTATAGTCCATTAGAAAGAGAGGTGGAAGAAAAACAGTGTCAAGGGCAGGAAGAAGCCCAGGGATGGGGAAGCCATCTGATTCAATAGCTTCTTCTTTCTAAAATATTTTCCTGATGGGTTTTGTGAGGCAACCTGGAAGTGACATAATGGAAGGTGAGGGCACTGAAGAAGTCATACAGGGGGCCAAGACTCACTAAAAGGCTAGAAGCAGATGGTGGGAGTAGGAGGCATCTGAAGAGGCCTGTAGAGGATTTTTGGAACATTTCTGAAAAGTTGTAGGCTGCACCAAATCCTTGTGTTTCAAAACCTTCAAACTGTTGGTTTATTTTCAAACTGAAAATAACTGTCAGTTATTTTCTCTAGTATTTTCTAGCTCACTAGCTGCTTAGTGGATTTCAATATGTTTTTTTAAGAAAAAAAAAGGCCTTTACTTGGCCACAATCCATCTCAAGGTTAAGCCTGCCAAGCTTACCAATATGTTTGGGCTTTAGCTCTTATCAGCAGAAGCCAGCATGGCCACCAGTTAATATGAGGATGTTTGCACAAAATATCTGGGAATAATCAGGTTGCCTACCCCTAGGGGTAAAATATGCCTAACTTTCTGGAGTACTTTAGCTATTGTCCTTGAAATCTATCCTGCAAAATGGTAAACAAAATGTTCCTGAAGTCTACTGAAGTCCCATCCCTAAAGTGGTACAGCTGAAGGAGCATCTCTCCCAGATGCTCCAGCCATTGTCTTAAGAGGTATCAGAAAGAAGCAACTTTTCGCACCATCCACACCAGTCCGAGAATTTTCATTGGCACTCAGCCTTACTGAATCTGTTTGCTCAGTCCCTGTATTTAGAAAGACGCTTAAGTTCTTCTCTGAGATCGCTTTGGTGACCCTGTTTTGTGGAGCTAACCAATTTTCTACCTTTGCTTTATTGCATTATTTCTTTCTGGTATTATTAACTTGCTTGGTTATGTTGTAGGTTTTTTGTCTTCTTTATTGCAAGTCCCTTTGGGAACAGCGTCCTTGCTTGGGAAGCAGGGTAGATGCATCTACATAATAAATAAATAAATACTGAAGCAAGCTGAAAACTCTTCATAAAAAAATCTGCAGTTCTTTCTCACCGGATGACCTTTTCACCCACTCAGCTTCTTGCAGGCGCTAGCACAGAGACAAGCCCTTCAGAACGGAGTAGAGAAGAGAAGACTGCAGTAAAAGAAGCGACTGACATCTGTTGCCCAAGCCCAAACTTGCTTTAAAGAGGTTTGATTTGTTTGCTTGTGATAGCAGACATTTTTTCCAAAGTCTTGGAAAGAGGAGGAAACACGAAAGGAATAAATAATATCCTCCTGTGAGGTCATCTTATTTACAGTTCTAGCAAAAGTTAACATTTTATATGATGATGATGATGATGATGCTTAGAACCTATGCAGACTATATGTTTACTCTTTAATGTTGCTTTAAGATTTAATTTAATTTAATTTATTAGATTTATAGGCCGCCCAATCCTGGAGGACTCTGGGCGGCTTACACAGAACAAGAAAGAAAACAAACGAATAAAAATAAAAATAAAAAATTTAAAAATTCTCCAACACGCATACGTTCTGATTGGAGCTGGAGCCTACATAGTAAGGTCAACAGCCCCAGGCCTGCTGGAACAGCCAGGTCTTAACAGCTTTTCTGAAGGCCATGAGGGTGGGTGAGGTCCGGACCTCTGGGGGTAGCTGATTCCACAGGGTCGGAGCAGCCACAGAGAAGGCTCTCCTCCGAGGCCCCGCCAGCCAACACTGTCCGGCTGACGGCGTCCTAAGGAGGCCCACCCTGTGGGATCTTATCAGCCGTTGGGAGGTATGTGGCAGTAGGCAGTCTCGCAAAGATATGCTGACATTTCTCACGAAGTTGGATTTTCATGCACCATTAACGGTGACTTGAACAATACTGTGTGAGGGTAAAGGTTCGTTCTCTGAGCTTGTGGATTGGTTTCCAAACATTTCATTAGCAGAGGTGGTATTCAGCAGGTTCTGACCAGTTCTGAAGAACTGGTAGTGGAAATTTTGAGTAGTTCGGAGAACCGGCAAACACCATCTCTGACTGGCCCTGCCCCCATCTATTTGCTACATCCCGAGTCCCAGCTGATTGGCTGGGTCTTCTTTTGTTGTCCTGCACAGGAGAATGGAGCTGGAAAGCAGGTTAGTGGGGTGGGGAGGGAATGGGGATTTTGCAATAACCTTCCCCTGCCATGCCCACAAAGCCACACCCACCAAGCCACACCCACAGAACCAATTGTAAAACATTTTGAATCCCGCCACTGATTACTAGGCTAGGTAACATCTTCAGTGGAGTTTAGGGGGCGTCAATGTTCTGTTTATGAGGGCTTAGGTGTGGGTGTGTGAAGTGAGAGTCTTGTGACAGGTCTTGTGATGAGCTGTGAGTCATCTGTGAGTTTTGTGATGGGTCTTGTGATAAGGAGATTACCTCAGGTTGTCAGGTGAACTGATGTGTGAGAGTGTGGGGGTGATTGCATAAGTTGATTGAAGATTGATGATGTCTCTGGTTGGTTGTGTGGTTGATTTGGATTCTGAGGGGTTCGTAGGCTGGTTTTAGGTCAATGTATCTGTTGATGGAATTTCTTCTGGAGCGCTTCACTTCACAAGCAATTCCATCACAATTCTCAAAGACCTTCCCTTGACACACCCACACCTAAGTCCTTATAAACACAACACTGACATCCTCTAAACTCCATTGAAGATATTATCTAGCCTGGTAATGAAATGTTTGGAAACCAACCCAGAAGCTTGGAGAATGAACCTTTACCTAAATTCTACACCTGAGCTACAGATATTTGCCACCATAGCAAATATTGTACACCCAAAAGAATAATGTTTCTGATCCTTGCTTTTCATTTTGGCATCTAAAAACCTCCCCCTCTCTCTCTCTCTCTCTCTCTCCCTCCCTCCCTCCCTCCCTCCCTCCCCCCCTCTTGTTTCACGGAGCTCTTGTTATCTTGTTAAATTCCCCATCAGTTTTCCCATAGGCGCTATTTGGAGCATTAAAAACATTAACCTGGCCAATTATTTTTCTTCCTTGCCTTGAACGCCATCATGACTGAATTTTCCTTTATTGTTATAGGCAGAAGATGTGGAGACATTTCCTTCATTCCCAATAATTTCGTCATTCTTTATGACTGCACAATACCACAGTATAATTCTGCCATAGCATCTAATGGCTTATCGTCACATTAAAATATTCCCCTCTTTCTCTCACAAAGGAGAGGCGTATGGCTCCATCTCCACACATTCTCATAGCAGCTTGATTTTCAGTACTTATTGAAATGAACAAAAACCTTCCCATCTCAAATTTTCTTTTTTTTCTAATGAAATGCCATGGGGTGGGGGTGGGGGAGATTTCCTGGATCTGGTTGCTGCCTGCTGGCAATCTTTGTTCCAAGCTGGTACACAGTAGAGGGAAGAAGGAGGAAACTTGCTTTGATTCCTGACAGCAGCTTCTTCACCTGGATGTTCCCTGTTGTCTTCTGTTTGCTGCCTTTTTCTTTGCTACATAAATCTGATATCCCCTGGGGCTAATCATCTGCCTCTCAGACTGGCTTCAGCTGTCATTGGCAAAGTGCTTTCAAATCCCAATATGACTTTGAAATCCAACATTTGGTGAGCAAGGTCTGACCTCTTTGTTCCTAAGATAGGTGAAAGATAATCTGTCAGGAGTGGCAATAAAGGGCTAGCGGAGGAAATACTATAATTCAAGTATATTGGATATCCAAGGGGGAGGTAAGAGTGTGGGAGGAGGAGGAGGAGGAGGAGGAGGAGGAGGAGGAGGAGGAGGAGGAGGAGAAGAAGAAGAAGAAGAAGAAGAAGAAGAAGAAGAAGAAGAAGAAGAAGAAGAAGAAGAAGAAGAAGAAGAAGAAGAAGAAGACAACAGCATCCTAGGTATCAACCAAGAATCTTCATCATATATTTTAAGAAGATACTTGGTTGATACCTAGGATGCTGGCAGCAACCCGTACAAACCATTAGCACCACTCAATGGTATTTTTGAATGTTCATTTGACTGAGTTTCATGTTTAATGAATAAAAGAGATAATAACAATAATGGCAGCTGCAACTCTAAGTGCTACCCATTTTTGTGTTATTTCAATATGTGATGCTGATAAACAGGGATTTGGCTTCAATAGTGCAGTTATAGCTGCCGGCTTGGATTTTCTGAGTCTCTATGCAGACACCCCAACTGAAGATAAATATTAATCTAGGAATGGTCACTAGTAGCCAGGAAGCACATTTTTTTACATTCTCCCTCAACTTTATTATGTTACATCCCTGCTTGTGATCGTGACCCGTCAAAACCGCGCTCAACTAAACCGCGCCCGATTAAACCGTGTCGCTGATGTCATCAACAGGGCGACAACAGCCAGCGTGGAGAAAGAAGGGCACTTTAAATAGCGCTTTGAAAGCAAGCCGATTCAACTTAAGGTAAGGGTTAGGTTTAGGGTTAGCTTTAGGGTTAGCTTTAGGCTTAGGTTAAAGGTTAGGGTTAGGGTTAGGGTTAGGTTAAGGGTTAGGATTAGGTTTAGGGTTAGGGTTAGGTTAAGGGTTAGGTTAAGGGTTAGGTTTAGGTTTAGGTTTAGGTTTAGGTTTAGGATTAATTTTAGGTTTAGGGTTTACAGCGTGCTTCTGTCTCCGCGCTGTTGTCGCCCTGTTGATGACGTCAGCGACACGGTTTAATCGGGCGTGGTTTAGTCAAGCGCGGTTTTGTGGGTGAACCGCCTGTGATACAGTGTCTCAGTTAAAGGATTGCATAGTTAATAGCTATAACTAATGGATGTGGGGAAGGTTGGCAAACCAACTTAGGTTAGGGTTAGGTTTCCATGAATTTTGGTGACCAAAATGAATGGATGTTGAGAATGGATTTGTAGCACATCTGTATGCTAAGGCTATCATTGACTTTTCGAGGGGGAACCCCATCTATTTTTCTTGTAAAATTCATGGGAGATTCCCATTTGGGGACAAACCTGGTTAGGGTTAGGGTTAATTCTTCATGAACAGATAGTAAAATAGATGCTGCTAACAAATTCATAGCACATTGGTATGGTTATGAAGGTGCTGATCCCACCCTATCTACAATTCCTGGTAAAATACATGGGAAAGTCCCATTGAGGGGGCAAATCCATTTAGGGTTAGATCTCCATGAATGTGGAGAGCAAAATGGATGTTGGCAATTGATTCATAGTGCATTTGGTATGCTTAGGAGTTTTTGATCCCATCTTATCTACTTTTCCTGGTAAAATATATGGGAAAATTCCATTTTGTGGGAAACCTACTTAGGAATAGGGTTAGGTCTCCATGAATTCACAGTGTAAAATTAACGTCATCTATGTATTCATAGCAATTGGTATGCTTAGGAGGGTGTTGGCATTTTGAGCATGCCCTATCTACTTTTCCTGGTAAAATCATTGAAGTATCCCAGGGGAGGGGGGCACACCCACTGAAGGTTAGGGTTAGGTCAAGTCACAAAGCATAATGGACATCGCCAATGGATTCATCATGCATTGGTATACTTAAGAGGATGCTAACTTTTGAAGCCTGCTCTATATATGTTTTTGGGGGGGGAAACATGGGAGAGTCCCATTGGGGAGGGGGAGAATACTGTTTAGGGTTAATTTTAGGTTTCCATGAATTTGGACAGCAAAACAGACATTGCCAATGGATTTGTAGTGCTTTGGTGTGCTTATAAGAGGCTCACTTTTTGAGCCTGCTCTATCTAGACTTCCTGGTAAAATGCATGGGAAAATCCCAAAGAAGTTAAAACCCACTTTAACTGTTCCACATTAAGTTTCTCCCATTTATTCTTTTCCATCCTTAAGTCTTCTCTCTTCAGTGTGTTAATTAAATGTGCATTTCTTCTAATGTGTTTATTTTATACATGTCGTTGTTTTCTATGTGCTATAAAGTAGACAAAACCACCTCGTCAACGATTCCTGAACTTAGAGATTAAACAAATTGAACCCTGTTATTCCTTAAATGGAACAAGTCCATAGAACAAGTTATAAGTTTGATTCAAATGAGACATTATCCTTTGTATGGGTATTTTTGAAATTGGTGAACTGCCTCCCAAGCTGTCAAAACATACCCTGGGCTGTAGCCACATTCTGCCATGTGGTGTAAGGTGCAAAGGTGCAAGACAGGTGCAAAACATACAGATTGAATTTTAAATCTTTAGTCTATTTTTTGGAATCAATTGAGAAACAAGAGAAAATTGTTCTTAAGGCAACCATTAGATGTGTGCACTTCAACTCCCAGAATTCCCAGCTGGCGATGAATAGTGGCTCCGGCCCTTTGGAATGAGCTCCCTGCAGAGATTTGGACCCTCACCTCTCTCCAGGCCTTCTGAAAAGCCGTTAAAACCTGGGGTCAATGAGTTCCCTTCCCCTCTCGAATCGTGTGGCTGTTGGTTGTTTTAAATTCCCTTGTACTTTTTGTTGTAGTTCTTTGTGTTTCCCTTCCCCTCCCTTGGGTTTGTGCGCCGCCCTGAGTCCCGCCGGGAATAGGGCGGCATATAAATAAAATGAACCTTGAACCTTGAATTCTGGGAGTTGAAGTCTATATATTTTAAAGTAGCCAAAGATTGAGAAACATTGCAATAAGGCCACAGCTGGTTCTTTGATTAATGACTTTGTATAAACTTTGCACTAGCACAGTTGTTGGCCTCATCTGCATGCCACAGGCTTAATTGTACTAAGAGCCAGTATTTCTATGTGGCATAGTTTTATTAGTTTTATGATTTCATCATAAAAATATGGAGTAAAGATCTTTGATGTAAAAAATAATGCATCTAATATAAGAGGTACGTGATAATATTTACTACGTATTGCATGTCTTTCTTTGGAATTATTTTTTACAACTCGGTGAATAGAAAAAAAAATGCCTTCAGTATCTGTGGCATTCCCACTACAATGCACATCCTTACATAAATTGATACTTACCTACTGCTCTTATATTTTCCACAGTCCAGATTCTCTTCTTCCTGTCCCCTTAGTGGCTCTCGTGTCAATAGTCCAAATCAGTCTTCCCACACAACTGAAGCAGCCGATATATGCAAGAAACAAGATACCAGATGATTTGTTTTAAAACCCTCACAGCTGTTCTTTCTTTGCAAATCCTTGCAAAAAAAAACAAAAACCCCACAAATAAATAAGAACACTTCTGCAAAAGGACTTTGCGGTTCAACCATAATAGAAATAAGATGCACAGAGGTTAATCAAGTCCATGAAACTCCTTTATAACTTAACCTTATGTGCAGAAGCTCATAAAGGCATCATATGGCTGAGCCACCAGAGCAGCATAACCGAAGAAAATATATCAAGCCATGAGTGACAGACAAAGCAAGAAATACTAATCAGGAAGATTTAGAGGAAAATTCCTTCCAGCAACATTAGCCTATCAGCACTCTCAATACGGAGAACTTCAAACACAAACTTCAGACTCAAAGCAGAATAACAGATGAAATCAATAATATTTCCTAAAATAATACTTCTAGTATACATTGAATCAGCAGATTCTTGGTGAAGGAAGGCTTAATTTCTCCGCGGAACATTTAGCATGTTATTGTAGTAAGAGTTGCTTGGAGTGGAAACCTAGGTTAGTGATTGTATTAACGTGCTGGATAACAATAGGGCAAAACTAAGTTTGTGTAGAGCTTTGTCTTTGTATAAGGTACCCTTTCCATTTTGCAGCCAGTTCATCCTGCTTTTTTCTGATGTTCTGAAATTTTTCTAAAATTGATGCTTGTGCTTGGAATGATGACGGTGGTGGCGACGTATTTTTTGTAGATGTTCTGAGCCACAAAGAGTTATATGTTTAAGATAAACAGACATGCACATTTTCTTAGCCACAAATTACATGAAGGCAAAAAATTCAGCATGTTACCACCAACAGCAAATGTCGCCTCTGTAATGAGAAAGATGAGACAGTCAACCATTTGATCAGTGGGTGCAGCAAAATTTCACAAGCTGATTACCTACAATGCCATGACCGAGTTGCTAAGATTATTCACTGGAAATTGTGCCAGAAGTTTGGATTCGAGTACAGCAAAAGCCACTGGGAACATCAGGTTGAGAAGGTTTTAGAGAATGAGAAAGTCAAGATCTTGTGAGATTTCAGAATTCAGACTGACAGGCACTTGGCCCACAATACATCTGACATAAAATAAAATAGTTGAAAAGAAAAAAGTATGGTTCATTGATATCGCAATACCTGGAGATGCACAAATTGAAGATAAACAGCAAGAAAAAATCACAAAGTACCGGGACTTGCAAATTGAAGTTGAGTGACTGTGGAAAAAGAAATCGTGTGTTGTCCCGATTGTAATTGGAGCCCTTGGAGCAATACCCAAAGGCTACCTCACTATTTTGAAATTCTAAATTTATCAGACTTGAACATTCTGATTCTACAAAAAACCACCCTACTTGAAAGAACTTATATCCTCTGACGTTACCTTAACAATTCCTAGGTCCTTGGTTAGGACTTGAGCTGTTGAGCTACCAACCAGCCCCAAAGGCTGTGAATCTCACCAAAGATTAACATAACAACAACAACAACAACAACAATAACAACAGCAGCAACTAAAATCTGACACTTATCTTCAACCTGGAAAGCGAAGAACCAAAAAGCAGCTGTTACATACCTGTTTTAATTCCCTCAGTTCCAGCCCATAGTTTGGCAATGTCATTTCACCTGATTGCTGAAAGAAAAACTTCTGAATGCTTCAAGGGCAGCTTTTCAAGGGCTATGCAAGTGATTCTCAACTTACAACAGTTCATTTAGTAACCGTTCAAAGCACTGAAAAAAAGTGACTTATGATCATTTTTCACAGTTCCAATCTTTGTGGCATCCCCGTCATCATGTGATCAAAATTCAGGTGCCTGACAACTGACTCGTACCCATGCTGTGTTCTAAGGTCATGTGATCATCTTTTACGACCTTCTGGCAAAGCAAACTCAATGGGGAAGCCAGATTCACTTAACAACTGGGATGCTAACTGATCAGCTGCAGCGATTCACTTATCAACTGTGGCAAGAAAGGTTATAAAATGGGGCAAAACTCACTCAACAAATGCCTCATTTAACAACAAATTTTCCATGCTCAATTGTGGTTGTAAGTCAAGGACTACCTGTATCAGTGAAGCAATTGTACTGTTATTTCATCTAATGTTACTATCAATGTTCCAAGTAATGCACCCATCAAAAGCAGAACTCCGAGGCAGGTATATTCCTCAAAAAATTCCTCACCTATTGGAATGACCTTGGTTCCCACAAGAAAACTTTTAATTTTGACCCCCAAGCCAAGCCAGCTAAAATCCCCCCCCCTCCTTTTCTCCCCTTTCGCTTTGTGGCAACCATGAAACCTCAAAGATGGCCTCAGCCAGGCTCGCTTCAGGAGCCGAGGTGGCGCAGTGGTTAGGGTGCAGTACTGCAGGTCACTTCAGCTGACTGTTATCTGCAGTTCAGTGGTTCTAATCTCACCGGCTCAAGGTTGACTCAGCCTTCCATCCTTCCGAGGTGGGTGAAATGAGGACTCAGACTGTGGGGGCGATATGCTGACTCTGTAAACCGCTTAGAGAGGGCTGAAAGCCCTATGAAGCAGTATATAAGTCTAACTGCTATTGCTATTGCTATTCAGGGTTCATAGTTGCCTTCTTTTAGACTGAAAAATGCGTTCATGGGATTTGAAGCTTTTTCACCACAAAATGGCTGTCGGAACCATATATTAATCATATTAAGCACTGGACCAAGGAAAAGAGAACATGTTAAAAAGTGTTTTTTTTTTCTTTCTGAAACCTCCCCTCTACTTATATCGCACAGGGCAGGGTTGTGCATTTCAGAAGAAAATTCCCATTGCATCTTAATGAATCATTATACAGCAGCCGTCCCATACAAGGCTGGGATAAAATCAATAGGCTGGACAAGAACAACGGGAAAATTTGGCTTCATTTCTATCACCCACTCTAATTGATGGTGTGCAGATAATGTGCAAGTAGGAAATTGCATTTTTAAATATCAGAAGTGTTTGGACAGGAAATCAAGTTGTTCTGCGAGAAGTGTAGCAAACTGCGTGACCAATAACAAAGACTAATTACTGGCATGTGCAAATGTATTGTCCAAATTTAGATGCCTAATTACTAGCATTGCTAAATTTCATGATGTATCGGATGGGCCATGGGTGTTTTGACCATATGGCTGAACAAAGTTCTTGTCTCAACATGTTTTGTTTAATTTTTTTTAACCTGTCCAAAAGCATTATAAAGAGAGTCCAATCAAGTGCCCAATTATCATGATTATATAAAGTTCTCACTTGTAGCTCAGTGGCAAGACACATGTTTTGCATACAAAAGGTTCCAAGTGCCGTTGCTAGCATCTAGAAGAAGAGTTTGGAAAAATCTTTGCACAAAACATTGGAAGTTTGTTGCCAGTCAAGGTCAAGTTGTCCTGAGCTTAAACGAACCAATGATCTGACTCAGAATGAGGCAGCTTTCTGCAGTTCCTACACTCAAAGAGCAGACTGGTGAGGCGTGCTCTGTTGACATCGTTGATGATATTCTTGGTGGCCTGAAGTTCATGTTTGTGGGAAAAGTTGGTATATAAGTGCCTCAAAATCCAACCTCTAAAACTGCATCGTTACAGAAATTGCTGGAGTTAAATTTTCTTAGGAAGCCTGTGGCATTCTCCACTGCAGTATTTCAGCATAGGCCTGTGCTTTGTTTTGTTTTTAGATTTTTATTTCACCTTCTTTTTTCCATAAAGCAGTGAGCATATCAATACTCCTTTCTCCTCTTATTTTCCCCAGAACCTGATAGGTGAATTAGGCTGAAAGAGAGGAACTGGCCCAAACTCACCTAACTGGTTTTTCACGTCTACGTTAAGACTAGAACTTACCATCTCCTGGTTTACTAGACTGGTGTCTTAACCACTACACCAAATTGGTTAGGGTTGTTTCTTAACTTGGAGATAATGATGAACATTTGGGGCATTCCCCAATTATTGCAGTTTCCTGATCATGTCCCAATGTATAGAAAACCAACATAGAAAGGTTCTACTCCTTCTCTTTCAAAAAGTTCTCCTTGGACTTGGGTTCCCCAGACATTATGGAACTTGAACTATTCTCTTCTACACATTCAACCAACATTATAGGAGCAAATTAAATATCTAGTTCTTAGAAAGAACTTTTTCTTAGGGTCTAGGCTAATGAACAAATTCAAATCATGATTCTGTCATCTAAATTTAAGTTACCTACATAAACATCTCTGCTTTCCTCAGAATATCCGAAGCAATGTAGATAAATTGAAAAGCAGGGTATACATTTAATAATAAATCAGTATCATTGATGGGACACGAGGACCTCAATCTAGCTCTGGCTGTATCCTAATATGAATGGCCTTATTTTGTTCATAATTTCAGCCTAAAAGAAAATGTGTTTCTTCCTTAGAGGATGTGAAGGACAATACTGGCAACATATTTTCTGCTCCTATCCACTTGCAAAAAGAGATCATCCACACCAGAACTCTTATTTTTAAAACAGAGATACAAAAAACACTGATTAACCTATTCATTTATGTCATTAACAAACCATGGTTATCTTCCACATATGTAATAGACCCGTGATAGCGAACCTATGGCACACATGCCTGAAGTGGCACACGGAGCCATGTCATCTGGCACGAGCAGCATCGTCAGTTCCCCTTCTGGGTTTCTGGCCCACATGCGTGTGCAATGCTCAGCTGGCCTTCATGTGTGTGGCAGTGGTGGAAAGTGGAATAACTGGCCTTCCATTTTCCACCATGCGCATGTGCACCAGCCAGCTGATGGTTGTGCACATGAGCACCAGCTAGTCTTCAAGTTACTGGTGCACATGTGCACACGATCAGTTGGCTGGCGCACATGTGCACCAGTAACCAGAAGACTAGCTGGTCAGCATGCACATATGCGCTGGAAAGCGGAAGTTCATTTTCTTGCATGTGCATGCCCCTTGGGCAGTTCTTCTTACTTTTTGTGGCCCTGACGTGCGCATGTGCGCTCCCTTTTTAGCACTTGGTGCCGAAACGGTTCGCCATCATTGTAATAGACCATGCTTGTATATATTCCTTCAGAAGAAAAACAACTCCTTCGTTTTCCACTGACTGAACTATTCAGAATCCACTGAGGCTTCTGTGGATGGAAGAAATAAGTTCTTGGTCTGGATGACAGGAGAAGGCCATGTTCTCTTTGTCCTTTCTATTGGAGGGCCTCCCTGCTTCACAGGGCTTCATATCATAGGAGATGTTCAGTACAGAGACACAGAAGAAACAGGAAATCCAGGGTAATTGCCTCCCTATTTCTCCAATTCCTGCTGAGAGGAGTATCTGTGCAAAATACAGAGATATTCCCAGGAGTAGAAGCAACCTGAAGACTTTAGCCCTGTCTTCGTCACTGATTAGAGAACTTGAGGATTGCACTATTTTCAAGGCAGCAGCAAATGGGAAAGAAATCCACAAGGAAGAAAGCCATTTTGGGCAGTCTAATCTGAAAGCATTCAGGCTCCATGATGTCTTAAAGAAATGGAGCAAGAGGATTTCTGATGAGCATGTTAGGATGCCCTTAGAGGAAAATCCTCTGTATGTCCTTTCTCGATGCGGGCATCAGATGTATAATTCTAGGGGAAATTATTTCTGGTATCTGCTCCTCTGCACTTCAATGCATCCCCACAAGCTCTTTGGGCTTGTTTGTTCTCCTAAAAGACCCGTGAAATTTATTGAAGCAAGGAGTATATCCTTGTTGCCAGGGCAACTGGGCCATCGCTTCCCTCTCTGGATAGATTAAGCAAAATGCCAGCATTCTACCCTCTTGCTTTGCTGGCCTCCAGATGGGTGCTTCCCTCCAGGATCCTGTCCATCACTAGGGCTCCTGGTCCCCTGCCTTCTTGATGGGAAAACGCCTTGGCCAAGTAACACCTACTGCAAAGATCTGATGGGATTTCATGTGCTCTTCACATACTGCAATTCGGCTCCCTTGTCAAAGCATCATTTCTTCTTGTCAGCTAACTGGATCTCTCTCTCTTCCTCCTTGTAAGCATATAGACGGATATGTATATTCCAATACAGGGTGATGCACACTGACGCAACAATAGGGATGAAATTGGTATCTTGAAACAAAGATGGGTAAGAAAATACTGTATTCACAGATCATCTCCCTAGAAGACATATGCCTACAATATAAAGAGGAAATGGGTATCTGTTTGTGTGTGTGTGTGTGTGTGTGTGTGTGTGTGTGTGTGTGTGTGTGAGAGAGAGAGAGAGAGAGAGAGAGAGAGAGAGAGAGAGAGAGAGATTCAGCATTTATTCATGCAAAGGTGTACTCACATTGCTATTAAATACATATGCAAGATGGTAGCTGTCCTGTAGCTACCCTAGAAGACAAAAGAGGACAGGATACAGCAGATGGAAGGGCAGCAGGTTCTCCTGTAACTGCTGTGTTATGTCAGCACAAATCATTGTAGTTGCAGAGTCTATACCTCAAAGCACCTGTTCAGGCTAATGACCCATTATTATCTCAGAATTGTCCTTGGCAGCAGAGTCCCCTTTGGTTTGTCCTTCCTTCTACTGAGAGCTTGACTCACAAAGAACGGTCCACTTGTCCAGCCAGTGTCAATCAAAATTTGTATAGGAGGAGCAGGATGGGGATTAAGCCCTTGGCTGAGTTCATCTGTCAAGATTAGCCGTAATGGGGGATAAGAGATGATGGTCAGATCTTAGAGGGGTTCCTGATTTCACCAGTAAGATGCATTTCTGTATGTCTGTGCACAAAACCAGTGGGTCAAGAACACACAGAGATAAATTGCTGACAATTGGGTGAAGGAAATCTCAGGTTGTCTTCATTCTGGAAAGCTGATACTAAAAGAGAATTTGACAACTAGGGAGATTATTTGGGTATTAAAAGTTTCTTTACCATGTGGAATGGGAAAAAGGAATGATTACCCTTAAGATTAGTTGTTCTGTTTGCTTCATCTAACTAAAACAAATGAAAGAGGATATTGGTATCAATACCCCCTGTGGGGAGGTAATTGAGTAATGAATATCTGGTCTCTGTTTTGGGAGATTGTGTACGAGGCCTACATGACACAGGAAAGGGGTCTACATGACACAGGAAGGCCAGGTATTTGGGGATGATTGATAAGTTGGCTAAAAGTATAAAAGACTGTAAACAACTGCCCTTCGGGGTTCAGATTTTGCTTGACCAATCGCTCCTGAATCTTAAGCCTCTTCCAGATGTATTTTAGTTACTGGAATCACAGCTGTAATTCCATGCAACTTCTGAGAGAATTCCCTCACTTTCCACCCAAGATTTTTTGACTGGTTCCACCACAAAACCGTGTTCGACTAAAGCGCGCTCGACGAAACCGCGTAGCTGACGTCATCACAGGGCGACAACAGCGCGGAGACAGAAGCACGCTGTAAACGCTAAACCTAAAATTAACCCCTAAACCTAAACCTAACCCTCCTAAACCTAAACCTAACCCTTAACCTAACCCTAAACCTAACCCTTAACCTAACCCTAAACCTAACCCTTAACCTAACCCTAAACCTAATCCTAACCCTTAACCTAACCCTAAACCTAACCCTAACCCTTAACCTAACCCTAAACCTAACCCTAACCCTAACCCTAACTCTTAACCTAACCCTAAACCTAACCCTAAACCTAACCCTTACCTTAAGTTGAATCGGCTTGCTTTCAAAGCGCTATTTAAAGCGCCCTTCTTTCTCCACGCTCGCTGTTGTCGCCCTGTTGATGACGTCAGCAACGCGGTTTAATCGGGCGCGGCTTAGTCGAGCGCGGTTTTGTCGTGCCACGTTTTTGACTATGGCATGTGGAACCAGATGTGCTTTCTTAAATCTGAGCATGATGTCCTCTCATAACATTTTTTTAAATTTGCTTGTCATCTTGGAAGAGAGGCACGGCATCATTCAATATTTTTAAGCTCAGCCTCAATGGTCTTTGTGGTAGAGGTACAGCATGCATGTGATTGATGGATCTCCAGTCCATTGGCAGGTCTTCAGCCTATCATTTGTTTTCCCAACATGTAAATTCAACTAACCTTGTTAATGTTGGATAACTATTTGTCTGAAGTGGTGTAGGGTTTCCTGCCTAAACCGTGGGTTTGGACTAGAAGACCTCCAAGGTCCCTTCTAACTATGTTATTCTATTCTATTCTATGCTAACCTTGGTTTTACAATATCACTCCAAAAGAAATGATCTTTTTTCCAATAAAATTTTAACCACAATTCTGATTGTTTAATTTAGCATCTCTAATTGCTCCTCCTGTTTGCACCGATCCATAACAAATACAGTAGAAGCAGTATCCAATTGCAATGGCACAGTTTCTCTATTTACTTTTAGTATGAGCCACTTGACTGATCTTGTTTCACTTGCTAGATTTCCAGGTTAGTTCACCTTGTTTAATGTTCATTACCAAATTCGTCAGGGGGTCTCCCACCTTGGCAACTTTAAGACTTGTGAACTTCAACTTCCAGAATTCCCCAGCCAGCATTGCTCAGAGTTGAAGTCCACAAGCCTTAAAGTTGCCGATCCCTGAACTATAGGATGGATCACTGTTCTCCTTTGAAAAGAATGGCTTGGTTATGATCTTTAGGAAACAGTTTGCTTGTTCATGAACAAGAGGCTTTCTGAATATGTCCCACTGCAACAGGGGTGGGTTTCTCATCCCGTTCCAACCGGTTCGGTTGGAACGGGGCCGGCGGCATCCTCATGCACGTGCGCAGTGCACGTATGCGTACTAGCGTCTGTGCGATGCTCCAGCTGCTCCTGGAGGATCACGCAGGCGCTGTATGCATCCTGCGCATGCGTGGAAGCGCAGAACTCGTCAAAACTGGGTAAGGACCGTGGGCGGCCAGGAGGGCCCTTCGTCGTTCCCGGAAGTTACTTACTTCCGGGTTCGCCGACCAACCAGTTCGCAGGGACCGCCGTGAACCGGTTGAAACCCACCCCTGCACTGCAAGTTCCCTCTTTGAATTTGCCCAGAGTTGGTTTGTGTAAATCTCTGTCACAATGACAACACAGTTCATTTTGTCCAGTTACTATCTGTTTATATAGTACTGAAAATTTATTTATATCTCATTTTATCCCTAACTGCAACTCTAACAACAGTTTCTATTGAGATATTTTCAAATAATCTCTTAAATGTTAAATCTGCTCTATTGTATTTTATTTGTTTTAATGTTTATTTCGGAATTGCACAAAATGTCTGGTCTCTTGCTATATATCATTTAACCCTTTAGCAAATTTGCAATGCTCAGACATCTTTTTAAAGTTCAGATGAGTATGCTATTCCTCTTCCTCTTTCTGCTTTTTCTTATGAAATCTGAAATGTTCAGTAATCTATAACGGTTTAAGCACCAAGGTTTCCTCATTATTTTTATTAATTTTGCAAGGATGAACTGTGAGAGGTTTTGTGGAGCAGTTACAATATGTTTCTTAATAACCTGTATGCTTTCCCTCCCTATCCTCAGTAAAATTGCCACTTTATTTTTCAGCAACTATGTTATTTGCTTCATTTTCTTCCAATTCTCTCTGTATATAACATCTTGTGATCTGTGAAGTATATAAATTTCTAATAAATCTAGTCACCCTTCTATACTTATTTTCCACTTATTATTGTGACTAGTTCACCATTATTCTGCTTGTTTGGTTATTTCTTTTGCTACCCTCTCTCTGTCTCCTGATATAATATGAGGCTGCATTCTGATTCTCCCACCCACCTTCACTACTGTTTTATCTTTTCTAATGATCAAACAAAAACTTGCTAGAGAATCGGGAATATAGTGCAGATAGAATTCACTCTGGGGAGTCTGCAGAAGTCATAGTATATAGAGGCAGGCCATGTTATTTGAATTTCCATGCAAGATCACAGGCATATTTAATCAACCAGCAACCATTAGAATTGTCAAATCAACTATGCTGAGAAGTTTTAGGAGCAGGAAGGAGAGCAGCAAAGCATGAAGGGCAAAGTAGGGCAGGATCTCAAGGCTTCATCAAGTGATGGGAAACAGACCCACCCATTCCATCTCTTCATAGCCAAACAGAAAAAAATCTATTTTTAAATTTTAAGACATATTATTAATAATAGGTCAACATATATGTTTGTGTGTGTGTGTGTGTGTGTGTGTGTGTGTGTGTGTATGTATGTATTTAGTGTCACAACCCCTGGTATGCCCAAATAGGGGAGGAAGCCTACTGCTTCCTTTCTCTGTCTATCAGCTCATCACAAGAGACCATCCAGACAGAAACCCAATATTTTTACTGTTGCCTTTGTTACATTTGTGTTGTATTTATGCTGTATTACATATTAGGCAGATGTGTTAACCACTAAGCCACAAGGTTCTCCTCCTTTATCATCTGAGCCAGGGAAATAGGTATGTATTTAGTGTCACAACCCCAAATAAATAAGCCCAGGTTCGAATCCCAGTAAAGGTATAGCTAGCTGATGAGAGTTAAATAGCTTGAAATAGATCTATACTAGTCTCCCTTTATTTATTTATCAGCACAAATACAACACAAATGTAACAAAGGCAACAGTAAAAATATTGGGTTTCTGTCTGGATGGTCTCTTGTGACGAGCTGATAGACAGAGAAAGGAAGCAGTAGGCTTCCTCCCATATTTGGGCATACCAGGGGTTGTGACAATAAATACATATCTATTTCCCTGGCTCAGCTGATAAAGGAGGAGAACCTTGCGGCTTAGTGGTTAACACATCTGCCTAATATGTAATACAGCCCAGGTTCAAATCCCAGTAAGGGTATGGCTAGCTGATGAGAGCTAACTAGCTTGAAATAGATCTATACTAGTCTCCCTTTATTTATTTATCAGCACAAATACAACACACACACACACACACACACACACACACACACACACACACACACACACACACACACACACATATATATATATATATATATATATATATATATATATATATATATATATATATATATATAATATTCATAAAATGAATATAAGCAATACTTTCAACCAACAATAATCAATTTGCATTGAAATCAGTTATAGTTAATCTGCTAAAAACAGCAGCAACAAAGGTTAAGCAGGCATAAGAAGTCAATGGTAAAAAAAATATATTGCTTAGGTAAAACTATTTTAAAACACCATGTTTAGTCAATGCATCTGTGAACCCGAATTTTCTGTATTTTGTCTTTCCCACTGACCATAATAAATACACTTTACTGTACACAGCTGTATCTGTCCACCCCGTGCCAACTCAGTGAAGCGGTTGATGTGATGTGCCAGGGCCTCGAGGCTGTTAGGGACTGGATGGGGGTTAACAAGCTTGTACTCAACCCAGATAAGACCGAGTGACTGGTGTGTTTCCCTCCTACTAATTGGCCAAGTGTTCCATCTCTCAGGCTGGGGGGTCAAACAGTACGCCCCTCAGACAGGGTTCGCAATTTGGGAGTCCTCCTGGACCCACAGCTGACTTTTGAACACCACCTGTCAGCTGTGACCAGGGGGGCATTTGCCCAGGTTCGCCTGGTGCACCAGTTGCGTCCCTACCTGAACCGGGAGGCCCTCACAACAGTCACTCGCGCCCTTGTGTGACCTCTAGACTGGACTACTGCAACGTGCTCTACATGGGGCAGCCCTTGAAGAGCATTCGGCGACTTCAGCTTGTCCAGAATGCAGCCGCGCGAGCGATCGTGGGTGCACCTCGGTTCACCCACATAACACCTATCCTCCGCGAGCTGCACTGGCTGCCTATTGGTCTCCGGATGCGCTTCAAGGCGCTAGTCGTCACTTATAAAGCCCTTCATGGTATTGGACCTGGGTACTTGAGAGACCGCCTGCTGCCAATTACCTCCACTAGACTGATTAGATCCCACAGATTAGGCCTCCTCCGAATTCCATCCGCCGGCCAGTGTCGACTGGCGACTACCCGGAGGAGAGCCTTCTCTGTGGCTGCTCCGACCCTCTGGAACGAACTCCCCGTGGAGATTTGAACCCTCACCACCCTCCAGGCCTTCCGCAAAGCCCTTAAAACCTGGCTGTTCCGACAGGCCTGGGGCTAAAGAACTGTTGCCCCCGGCTCGAATTGGTATGACTGTTGTGTTTTAATTATGCATTGGTTTTTTTTGTGTTGTTTTCAAAAATTTTGTTTGTACCCTCCTTCCCTGGTTGAGTTGTGAGCCGCCCTGAGTCCCCTTTGGGGGGAAAGGGCGGCATATAAATAAAATCAACATTCAACATACATTCAACTTTTGATTCGTACGTGGCAAAGCAGCATACATAAAAGGACAAATTAAGTTGACAGAAGTTAAACTGTCTGGAAAAATACTGCTATACTTTTAATTAATGCTGTTCCCTTTCCACTATATGATGTATGCGGCATTTCTTTCAAAAAATATGGTCCGAGTCACATATCATGCTAAGGTACCACACCGATAGCATCATAAACCAGAATGACTGGGCTCTCAAGTTGCAGTAAATCAAAACCAAACAAACCACATTTGTGGTTTAGCACAGGATGTAGACTTGGCTCTAGCACACCCAGCTTTGAAGAAGAAATGTTGCCTGATTCAATATGTCACATAAAGTCTGAGATCGAAACATCCTTATCTATGTTCTCCTTTGATCAATTTTGTAGAAAAACTAGGTTAAATTCCTGTATTGCAGGCAAACTCTGCCCACAGCCTGGAGTTCCATCCGGATGGGGCTCAAGGTTGACTCAGACTTTCATCCTTCCAAGGTTGGTAAATTGAGGACCCAGATTGTTGGGGACACTATGCAAATAATGCTTTTAATTTGTAAACCTCCCAGAGAGTGTTGTAGAGTGTTATGAGACGGTATATAAGCCTAAATACTATTGCCATTGCTAGGCTGAAACATAGGGACTGCAGAAGACTACCCAGGGAGATTCATGGCTGAGTGGAGAGATATATGGGGGTAGCTCCCTGGGAGTAGCTTAACTTTGAAATCACTGAATCCTTTTGTTACTAATGCTCTAACCGCTCTAATCATTGTCTTGCAATGATCAAAAGAGAGATTTGTAGACAGTGAGATGGCATGCCTTGAGTTTCAGCCCACTGTGCAAATAGCTCTGATTTGTTGTGCACAGTTGACCCTTGCCCAGATGTTTGCATCAGCAACAGTTCACCATCAGGTCGCACCAAATGGAGCTGAAAATTGTTTGAAAGCCAAAGTTCTTCATTAATTGTCGGCGAAGGCAAAGATGTGTGTTCCGGTTGTGTCTTTCAAAGAAAAGGAAAACCCCTACAGAGGATGCCGAGGGCTTCCCCACTCTTTCCTGCAAGGTGATTCCATGAGGTGAAATAGTCTCACCTCTTGACATGAAGATGCTAAGGAACTGAACCCCACCCCCACCCCATCCCAGTGCTGGCTTACCACTGGAGATGACAGTGAGTGAAGTGACTGGGAAACAATTTTAGAATTCCACATAACGTTTTCCAACCTTTACTTACTATTTTGCTTTTAATTTGTAAACCTTTTAAAAATATTTCTGGCTTTCAAGTCTCTGATATTTTGTATTTCCCTTTGAAGATATTTAGGCTCTGTTCCCTGGGCAGCCAAGATCAATGGCCCAGGGGGCTATGATGAGAAACTCAAATAACTTGCACGCCAACTGGGTCGCTTGGGGAAAAAACAGATACACATCAAAATGAGGCTGATCGAAAGAACAGTATTATTTCATGCGGAAGCAGCAGTGTTCTTAAACCCAGAAAAACCTGCACAGGACTTCACACTCTTACCTTCAAGGGTGATTTTTTTTCCCCCACTTTACATTGTGCATTGATGATTCTAATCAGCTACCATTCAATGGTGTTTTTTTTAAAGAAAAAATGCAGTAAACATGTTTGTATTCATTCATGCTCGTTGATGAAGCTCAGCACTAACAAAATGGAAAGTGTGCTTGATGAGGGCCTGGATTTTCCATATGGGTGGGAAAGTATCCGGGTACTTAGAGAGAGCCAATATGCCTAGCTTTATGACAAGGATATGCTTGTAAATAGCACCCTGTGGACATTGCTGTTTTAATAAGCTGCGACAGGTAATTACGCTATAACATTACACTGGGGGGTGACTGTACCAGCTGGAGTCATAGCTGCATTTTTTGCCTTGCAACAAGCAAACAGCTATTTGTAAATATTATAGGATCAGCAAGTCAGCCTCGTAGCTTACTAACACTCAAAGCTGACTTCCTGGCCTGATGATTTGCACACTTTTTGCAAGAGAATTAGAAGACATATGTTGTTGGTATTTATAACTGGCAAAGAGGGAGGGTGGGATGAAAGGCTCAAAGGGGTGTTGGAAGAAATGGTCCATCTGGGTTCAGTTCCAAGTGGGGGGAAAGACACTGGAAACATGGAGGCTGCTTGGAAATATGATTTTTATGGTGGACAGGACCATATGGTTTGTGGTCCTGGGGAAAAAGGTGATCACATGCTTCAAGATGTTGGGTGAAAAAGAAAAAGAAGGAGAAGAGCTTGCTGGGAGTTCCTGGGTTTTTTTATACTCTGTTTGGCCCATCTCTCAGTTTCCTGTTCCTATGTAAGAAATGTATTCTGATTGGTTGTCAGACTCCTCCCGTGCAGGGGCAACTCTCTAGGCTGTGTTTTGAGTCCAGGTTTGAGCATTTCTTCTTCCCAGGTGCCCGGTGGTGAGATGGGTAAAGGGCTAATACTATCATGCCTTAATCCCATCACCCTGGAGCTGAAGGGGGGAGATCTTTGTTATGTAGACTAAACTGGCTCATTAATGGCCCATTGAGAAAGGTGGGGGCTATTAAGAGTGAGTCTGTTTCCTGCCTAAAAACATGTTTCTCCATTTCTGATCCAGGGAAATTTAATATTCTGCCTTTTCAATATTTCCTAGGATATTTCTTTCTTCTAGGAGAGGGGTGGGTGCTAACTTCCTACAGGAGCTCAAAGGATGTCTAGTTATTTTGCATATCCAGGGTTGTTTTACAAAAACTTCCAAAATGGCCATTAAATATCACTGAGCATGTGCAGACTTCCATGTCACTCACTCAGCATCTAAAAAAAAATAAGGAACATTCTTCTAGTTACAGTCACAAAAGCAATATATGTAACCCCCGTAGAATATATTGTAGAATGCATTTTCTCCCTTTTTCAAAACTGCCTTCCTAACAATCTTCCTCACAATTAAAGGGGCTCCGGAAAATCACTCCATTAATTTGTTGCAGCCATATTTCAAGGCATGTGGTTCTTGTTGCAAAGGGAACGGAAATCAGGAGGAATGAGGGGAAGTAAGAGGTGGAAAGACTGTTAAGAAATTTGGAGATAGACAAGGAATAAAATTGTGTGTCATTTAAAAAATCATTAAAATGTAAACCAAAGGAGTGGAGTGTTTTCTTTCTTCTTCTCTTTCTTTCCTTTCTCTCTTTTATTTTTTTTCTCTCTCTCTTTTCTTTTTCTCTTCCTTTATTTCCTTTCCTTCCTCCCCTTTCCTTTCTATTTCTCTCTCCCTCCCTCCCTCCCTCTCCTTCTTTCTTTTTCTTTTTTCTTTTTGATAGCTGTAGGCATCTCCCCAGGTACTCTTAGGCTGAATTATTGGAGTATAGCCGGCCAGCAGGACATACTGGAAAGAGCTATTAGAGAGACAGCAAGGCCTTCTAATTGCAGCATATTCCTTGGCTGAAAGGGGATTCCAGACACCACCTGAAGTGCCCATTAAACAGCAGATCGGTTTCACAGATCTGCTCTCGAGGGGGGATTGATGCCTGGGGGAAGATCAAGGCCTGGGGGGGCGGGAAGCAACAGTAATAATCAATATTCAGAGTAAAGGAAAAAACCACAGGAGCAGATGATAGATGTGTTTAAGTAAAAAGTTTCGCTCCCATGGGGGAGAGAACTAATGCCTTTGCACTTGAATCATCCAAGCGCACCTTTGCCCATCAAACATTTGACAGACAGCGGTTTATAAATATCCCAGCATGCTATCAGGAATGCTATCTGCAGACTCTGTCAAAGTTCAGGTTCTCTTCCATTAAACAGTGGGAGCCCATATCCAGTTCTGAAAGCCAATCTGGAATGTTTGGAACAGGGGCACAAATTGTTATTTATTATGGTTGATTTTTTTTTTTTTATTGGAGGACCAAACTAGAGGAAATGGCCTTGAAAATGTTATCCAATGCCTCAGGCAGCAAAAGCTTATATATGTATTCAGATATACATTTAGGATCCACCCTATACATCTGCAGCTACTTTTACCTATATTTAACAAGTGTTAAAATCCTGTGGGAACAATTTCACAAACCAGCTTAGTAATATGCTACAGGTGCTGGTGAATGGCTTCATTTGCCAAATCCAATGTTGATTTACCTGTGAGGGAAAAAAGATAAAATAATGACAGTTCTTTCAGACTTTAAGTCCAAATTGTTCTAATCACAAATGATTTTTTTTTTCATGTACGGAATGCTGCAGGAAATAGATCACTGATACTTCTTGTTCCCAATTGGTGTGAGAAGAATGGAAAAGGCAGGGATGATTTTTTTAAAAAAAGCTCTTACCAGGTTTTTCTTTTGTAAGTGGGTAAAAGGCTGGTTCTTACATTTCATTTCAGGGTAGAGCCCCCTTTGCTTCTGTATGCTGCCATTCTGATAAAATAATATGGCTATCAAATTATAGCTGTAAAAAATAATCCAGATGCCTGCTATACAGCAGCAAAATAGTTCTGTGTTTCTTTTTCTTCCAGAAAATGAATTTATTACCTCTTGAGGGGAAAAAAAGTGCTTAGGGATTTGCAACCCCAACAGCACCATCCAATGCATGGAAAAAGAATGCCAGCTGAATATGCCAGATTCAGAAGAAGCAGCAGCACTCCTCATCCCAATGCTAAGATTTGAAGAACATGAAAAAGACCAGATATCTAATATGCCAGGTAACACTGGTGTGTTTTTTCCCCAAAATATTGTAGAGTATACTCCCGTTCCCCAAAGAAGTAATTCTCAAAGACTCTCTGAGATAGCAATAGCAATAGCACTTAGACTTATATACTGCTTCACAGTGCTTTACAGCTCTCTCTAAGAGGTTTACAGAGTCAGCCTATTGCCCCCAACAATTTGGGTCCTCATTTTACCCATCTCGGAAGGATGGAAGGCTGAGTCAACCTTGAGCCTGGTGAGATTTGAACTGCTGAACTTCAGCTAACAGTCAGCTGAAGTAGCCTGCAGTACTGCACGCAAACCATTGCGCTGCCTTGGCTCAATAGTGGCAGAACGAAGAATGTGCCTTGCTGGACACATGGTCTGCATGAGTGAGCTATGTCCAGCAAAGACCACAATTGATTAGAAACCAGCAGGTGGCTGGAGAAAGAGAGGAAGAGCAAAGAAAACCCTGCACCAAACATTTCAGGAAGATCTGAAAAACACCAATATGGAAGGATGGGGAAACTGTAGCTGTGGACTAAGAACTGTGGGCTATGCTTGCAGCCGAATGTACTTGGCACGGGATATAAGAAATTCCCATTCAATTCTGATCTATCAAAGGAGCAACTGATGAATCCGTTAAGGACACGTATCTTCTATGCACTTGTCCACCTTTAATTCATCTCTCTTACTGTATTGAGTGGGAAAGTCAAAATAACTGTGTGTTCCCATATATGCTGTTACAGTCTTTTATGCCTAGTTCTACAGAACTTCTAGCCATAATACCAAAACCATGGGAGGGGCGAAGTTGAAAACTGAGCAGGTGGTACCAGTATAGCCCTCAATATTTGGAATTTAATGAATATTTGAAGATGATCCAATAAGTTGGGTGAGGTGACAGGTGGACTAACTGCTTTGGCTTGGGAGGATGTGCCCTGCCTCAAATTCACAGGAGTGTGGCTGGTGATGTGTTGTGACTCAGCAGCAGTCTTCTGTGAGTCTTTTCGGGATGCAAGATTAACAATGCAGCTGGGGCTCGTTAGTGGAGTTTTGGAGATAAAAGGACGGATGGTGCCACGCCCTGGTTGCAGGAGTCAACGTTCCTTCGTTCGTTCAACATTCATTGATCATCGGTCGTGGTTTATTTGAGAGCACTTGGAGAAGTGATTTGCTTTCTGTAACCCTGATTCAAGAAGGCACTTGGAGAAGTGCATTGCGTTGTAAGAGTTTTTGTTTTGTATTCTGTTATCTTGTCAGAGACTGTATTTATGTTATTTTTGGGCTTGCAGCCAGTCTGAGCCGAGAACTGATAGAGTTCCTTTTAAGTTTGTCTGCCTGCCGTTTGTTAACGAGCGGAGAAGGGGGGACAGAACAGTGATGTCACAGCATTATCAAAGTAGGTGGGGAAAAACTACAGTTACTGCTATTATCTTTGGGTTGAAATTTGGTTTGGTTTGAGGTCGCTAAGAGGTAAATGGTGGGCTTTAAACAATGCAGAAGTTTATGCGAGCTGTTCTGCCATTAAACCCTACCCTTGAAAAACCAGCAATATAGTGAAATTGTTGTCTTGAGAGTTTGCCTTTTCTTTATATTGCACTCTCTCTCTCTCTCTCTCTCTCTCTCTCTCTCCCTCCCTCCCTCCCTCCCTCCCCCCTCTCTCTGTGTCTACCTTTTCCCCAGTTTTCAACTTATTCTGTTCTCTTAACCCCTCTCCATCTTCTTCTCTAAGCTTTCTGCCCAAGTAAATCTTTATTTTCTTTAGTACACTGTCATCCCATTTCATCACAGAGTTCAAGGTCTGTAAAGAATGAAATTGGTTGAAATCCCTGAAGATTTCAAGCATCCCATTCAACATTTACCTTCCAACTAGTAAAATATCAGCAATAGCAGTCCAAAGCATTCAGAGCTACGTTTCGGAGTCCTGCAGGCAAAATGCTGGGTGGACACGTATAGGCTGTGGTGTACCTATCCCTGGGATAAATGATCAGGTATATTCCATCATCTTTTTTCCTCTCCTGATAGCCAGTTGATCAGCAAAATGGATTGTATGCAAGGAGCTACTCTATGGCTACATTCAGAAACAATTCCCCATTTTTAAAAAATAATCATAAAAAAATTGGGAGGGATTATTCTTTCTCCACTCACTTGTCCTGCACAATACAAAATTATAGTATTTCAGAATTGTAATTATTACATTCAAACAATTTCACCCTGCATAGGCACTTAGAGGATTATTGTTCCCCCTGTTTCTTTTGTTCCCATACATATGGTTTTTCTCTGCCTTCACTGGCATTATTACACTAAATAGTTCAGCACAGTAATTGTACGGTAGCTAAAACAATTGGTGTAGTTAACTGCTTAATCCCCATTGGGGGGGGACATTAATGAATACATAGAGGACATGCAGTGGTGGGTTTCAAAAATTTTGGGAACTTCTTCTGTAGGTGTGGCCTGCTTTCTAGGTCCACTGGTGGAACCTCTTCTAACCGGTTTGGTAGATTTGACGAACCAGTTTTACCGAATAGGTGCGAACTGGTAGGAACCCACCTCTGAGGACATGGCATTTTCAGGCATAGAAACGTCCCATATCAGTAGATCTCCATTTTTAAGAAAAGACAATTCTACTGACTCCTGTTATTTTTATGATTTAACTGAATGAAGGTCTAAAATTATACATTATGGTAAGATTGATTTGATGGAATGCAGAACCACACAACCCCTGTTGTGTTACAATGGCATAAAAATACTGTTAGAACCAAATTAAAGGCCTATCTGGTCCAGCATTTTCCCCCATAGAAGTCGATGAGATGTTAGACAGAACATGAGTATATTATGTGTATAATACAATTGATCCTGAGAATTACAGGGCTAAATGGAATTAAGAGGACTATTATGCATGTGGTGGATATGGCCACCCATCTCACTGTGGCGAACACAAGTCTACAACAAAAGCAACAATAAAATAAACTACATAACTGACATCCAAGGTGAAAAATAAATGAAACAACAATTAAAACAATCACCTTATAGGCAAGTTCTGACAAATAGACCCCTCCTATGGACCAATCTGATTTCCAGATGTGTCAAAGAGGAGGGGTAACAATAGAAGAGCCTCACTTCCTGAGTCCTGCAAGATGGCAGGCCACTGATAAGACCCATAACACGCTTCTTCTGCCTGATCTGATCACAAATGACTCAGCCTCACCCCCGTGCTATGAAGAGTTTTATAGATGAGCACCTTACAATTCACCTGGAGGCTTATTGGCATCCAGTGCAACAGGTGTAATGCCAAGTCTCAATCAGAACAACCCTCAACACTGCATTTTGAGCCAGGTAAAGCTGGTTCAAATCAGCAGGTAACATATAGGTTTAAATCAGGGCTGCTAATTAATAGCAAAGGTAAAGGAAAAGCACTCTCAAACTGTCCTTTTTTAATTGGAAGCCTTGAACATTGGCTTCTCTTTGCTCCATATATTCAAACATTTT
This sequence comes from Thamnophis elegans, assembly GCF_009769535.1. Lineage (NCBI taxonomy): Eukaryota > Metazoa > Chordata > Lepidosauria > Squamata > Natricidae > Thamnophis > Thamnophis elegans. The sequence goes on from NC_045544.1 coordinate 20,303,813, forward strand.
TTAATTATTTGCTTCTATCTGTACACCTTAATCAACCATCAACTGGCCTCTTCTTCCTGCCCCAGTGGACTCTGTCCTGTCAAAAAATTTACTCTCCATCACCACCAAGGCTCCCATCCCAGAATCCAGCCAGGCATCAGAATTCTTAATGCAATCTGGATCTGACATGAAACAGTGAGCCTAGCAGACAGAAGCCAGATACAAGATAAAGATGCAGGAATCGCATGTAAACAAAAGAACAAATACAGATTGGCTTCACAAAGTGAAACAAAGCAAAGATGAGGCTAGACATATTTCATATTGTTACCCAAAGGGAAAAACTAATCACACTGCCCAGCCAACCTAGTTGACTCCAAAGTTTATTGCTTTTAGACCATGAAATGAGCTGACAATATTCTGCCTAGCTCTTTGGACACTCTTCTGTTATGGATGCTGGGTTGACAGGCTTGATAATAGGCCCAACATACTGATGGTACAGTCTAAGGCACGAAGTCTGCTAGAAGTTCTGATGTGAGATTCCCCGTGGCACAACAAAACCGCGCTCCACTAAGCCACGCCCGATTAAACCGCAGTCCTGACGTCATCAACAGGGCGACAACAGCGAGCGTGGAGAAAGAAGGGCGCTTTAAATAGCGCTTTGAAAGCAAGCCGATTCAACTTAAGGTAAGGGTTAGCTTTAGGGTTAGCTTTAGGGTTAGCTTTAGGGCTAGGTTAAGGGTTAGGGTTAGGGTTAGGGTTAGGTTAAGGGTTAGGTTTTAGGGTTAGGTTAAGGGTTAGGATTAGGTTTAGGGTTAGGTTAAGGGTTAGGGTTAGGGTTAGGGTTAGGTTAAGGGTTAGGTTTAGGGTTAGGTTAAGGGTTAGGTTTAGGGTTAGGTTTAGGGTTAGGTTAAGGGTTAGGTTTAGGGTTAGGTTTAGGATTAGGTTTAGGGGGGTTAGGTTTAGGTTTAGGGGTTAATTTTAGGTTTAGCGTTTACAGTGTGCTTCTGTCTCCGCGCTGTTGTCGCGCTGTTGATGACATCAGCTACACGGTTTCATTGAGCACGGTTTAGTCGAACGCGGTTTTGTGGTGGAACCGAGATTCCCTCCTTTCCAACTCCAGGAAAGAAACCCCTGCAAGGAGGAAGTGGCGCTGGTGTCTGAGAAAGGCCAATCCAGAAACTGTGAGGGACACCCCAGGAAGCGGCATTGGGAAGAGCAGAAATGTGTTTGTGTGCATTTTTAGAGATTTGAGGATTCAAGAAGAGGCTCAGTAACAAGAGCTACGCAAAAGCTGTCATATGGAAAAAGCAAAACAAGTCAACAATCAAGTTGCGGGAGATGAACATGGGGCAGAAATGGTAGTTTTGTAAGATAAGAGCCATGGGATGATGAGAGGGACTCTTAGAGGAAGCAGGTTTGGCCTTTGCAAATTTGTGTGTTATCTTAAGCTTAGGGACGCAGGGCCTCCATAAATGAAATCAGCAAGATTCTTCAGCAGCCTAGAGCTGAAACACCTTTTTCTCCCATCTCCAGACATTTCAAGTAATGACATTAACTTTCCATCAGCAGCAGCTCAGCCTGTGTAGAGGAAGATAACCTTGATATCTCAGCAAAGCATTTCAAGAGATTTGGCTGCTGCAAAAGGACTGAACTTGCTCTCTCATCTTTCTCTCTAAACCTTGACTTACCTATGAGACATGGAAGGCAAATTCTAATATAGAGCAGCTCATTTTTTTTAAAAAAAAAAACCTGAGGAGAGAGAATAGGCTCCCTTGGAAGAGAATATCTGAAGCTCAGGACTGAACTGTAGGCTCCCTGCTGCCCTCTGAGCTTAGTTGTTTTCTTGCAGACATTTCATTACCCAACTAGGCATTGGTGCATGATGAGTGAGAAGGCTACGCTGCATTTCTTAAAAGCTTCCTGCCTAATAGTATCAATGGATGAATGGGTACACCACTTTAGAAGTTGAAATGAAAAGTATGAAATTGGAAAACTACTTAGAACTTCAAAACCATTTTGCAGCATTTGGAGATTTAAAGAGTTTTAAAAAGTCAGTTTGCTTGGCTCAACATTGGCACTGTTCAGAACAAGAAGAGGGGGATAGCAATAGCAATAGCAGTTAGACTTATATACCGCTTCATAGGGCTTTCAGCCCTCTCTAAGCAGTTTACAGAGTCAGCATATTGCCCCCAACAATCCGGGTCCTCATTTTACCCACCTCGGAAGGATGGAAGGCTGAGTCAACCCTGAGCCAGTGAGATTTGAACAGCCGAACTGCTGAACTGCAGTCAGCTGAAGTAGCCTGCAGTGCTGCATTTAACCACTGCACCACCTCGGGATCCTTGTCTTTAGGCTGCAAATAAAGTATAATCTATAATATGTTTATATAAACTGAAATGTAGAATTCAAATGTAACAATTAATCATAAAGCCAAATTAAATTAAATAGGGATGGTTTCACACGTTGTGCTAAGCCATGAGGTGGTTTGTTTTGGGCTTAACAGCTGAACAAATCCAATTATTGTGGTTTTCAAATTGCTGTTTAGGGCTCTATCAATTGAGGTCAACAGCATCAGTGAATGTTCAACCCCAGTTGTCCTTTGGATTTTATAAGAAAGGAGCAAAAATAGTTACTCAATCTAGCAGAATAATTATTTGAAGTACTCATATATGAGAGGCCTGTAGCCTGAATTTCTATGACCAGGAAGGCAGAAGCAAACTTGAAACAGACCCTATCATTTCTTACATATAACAAATCCAGCATTATCTACTAGGACTTAAGCAGATTCCTTTTTTTAAAAAAAATTTCCTCTTCTTCTGAATTTTAAATACAAGCCTCAGTCCTCTGTGACTCAAAACCACAATAACAAATCTTGATTTCTAAGCTAACACATGCTAAATAGCAGCCCCTTTTAGAAGTTTTTTTTCCTAACACTCATCTGAATAATAACTGACTAGATCGTCAACAGCCTTTAATAACTCACCGAAATGCTTAAATTAGAAAACGATGCTGCTCCATCTCTCAACAGGAAGCTTATTAGAGATTGTGTTGATTGGTTGCGTACAAAACCCAAGAAGCAGAAAGAAAGGCATTGCAGGTTGTTGTGTTATTCATGTGAACTAGGCTGCCCTCAGGGTGTGTGAGAGAGGCCATACTGGGACTGTTCAAAGCAGGAGAAAAGACCTGCAAGAATCATACAAAGTGAAAGAAAATTGACCCTGCATTGCAGCACTCTTTGAGCATAATAGGAACAGCTGGTCAGTGAAGCGTTGGCTCAGGATTTAACAAGGTGTCTACCTTTAGAGGCATCTGCCAATAAATCAAAATGAAGAGACCAACTAAATCTGGATTTACTTCCATTCATAGCTATGGTGGATGGCTTTTTCTCGGGTTTTGGCCTGCAGTGCTAACAGCTGGGGATTGATTAAACCTGTAATGGCACCACTGCAGAAGAAATGGAACCCAGCAAAAGAGAAGCTGATCTGGCTTCCAGTGGAAGCAACTGATTGACCAGCTCTCCTGCCTGATGCTGATGTGGAGGTTCTCTGAGACCCCCCAGACTGACTACGGAATGGGACATCTCATCATGGCCAATTTGCCATGGGACAACTCACTTCAGGACAATTTAACAACTCAACTTAATTATTTGAAGTAAATAAAAACATATTTTAATTTTTGTCATTCATGTTTCATTCTGTCCAGTGGTGAAATGCAATTTTTTTTTTACTACCGGTTATGTGGGCGTGGCTTGGTGGGCGTGGCAGGGGAAGGATACTGCAAAATCTCCATTCCCTTCCCACTCCTGGGGCCAGCCAGAGGTGGCATTTGCCAGTTCTCTGAACTACTCAAAATTTCCACTACCGGTTCAAGGTTCAAGGTTCATTTTATTTATATGCCGCCCTATTCCCGGCGGGACTCAGGGCGGCGCACAAATCCAAAGGAGGGGAAGGGAAACACAAGAACTACAACAAAAAGTACAGGGAATTTAAAACAACCAACAGCCACACGATTCGAGAGGGGAAGGGAACTCATCGACCCCAGGCCTGCCGACACAGCCAGGTTTTAATGGCTTTTCGGAAGGCCTGGAGAGAGGTGAGGGTCCGAATCGCTGCGGGGAGCTCGTTCCAAAGGGCCGGAGCCGCCACAGAGAAGGCCCTCCCCCGGGTAGTAGCCAGATGACATTGGCTAGTAGACGGAACCCGGAGAAGGCCTAATCTGTGTGATCTAATGGGTCTTTGGGAGGTAATTGGCAGCAGGCGGTCTCTCAAGTACCCAGGTCCAAGGTTCTTCAGAACCTGCCGAATTTCACCCCTGATTCTGTTAGGGATTATTGCATCCTTTCTTTAATTATTTTATTCCACCATTTCTTTGATATTAATGTAAATCTTGTCCCACAGAGTGTTGGCCAAGGCAAGTTGACTGTGGTGAGTTGGCCACAGCGAATTGTCATAGACCTGGCTGACTATAGTTTTAAACAAAAGCATCAACATCCAGTGTGGGTGATACAGAAAACACTCAAATGTTTTAAGAATAAAGAGGCTTTCTCAAAGTTCATACATCCTTCCTTGAAAAAAGAAACATCTGAAGTACCTTCTCGCTCTAATGAAACCAATACACTGTACATTCTTTTGCCCGAATCAACCTATTATAGACACAGGTAATGTGGGTTGCTTCTAAGCTATAGCTCCATAGCCCAACTGAAAGCTTTCTTTTTGTAGATTCAGCTCAATTTATTGGTGTCTTGCATTATGTGGCTAGGAAAAAGAGAAGGAGGAGGTGCTCAGTGGTTAGAACATAGAACACTGAATAACAAGGTTGAAAGGGACCTTGGAGGTCTTCCAGTCCAACTTCTTATTTCAGCAGGAGACCTTATACCACTCAGGACAAATAGTTGTCTAATCTCTTCTTGAAAATTTCCAGTGATGGAGAACCCACAGTTTTTGGAGGCAAGCCATTCCATTAATTAATGCTTCTCGCCGTCAGGAAATGTCTTCTTAGTTCTAGGTTGCATCTCTCTTTAATGATCTTCGACTCATTATTTCTTGCCCTGCCCTCAAGTGCTTTGGAGAATAGGCCTATTCTCTCTCTGTAAGAGCCCCTCAAGTACTAAAAGACAGCTATCATATCACCTCTACTCTTTTTTGCCATTACATACCATATTTTTGGATTATAAGACGCACCTGACTATAAGACGCACCATAAGAGGAAAACAAAAAAAAGGTTTTTGGCCTCTACATGCCACATTTTCAGCACTTTTGGGGGGCCTTTAAGGGGCCTTTTCCAGCCTTTTTTCTACCCATTTTTGTGGATTTTTTGGCCCGTTTTTGAGGCTTTTTTTCGGCCTGTTTTTGAGAGTTTTGGGGGGCATTTTTTGGGCCACTCTGCAGGACTCAAGATGACTCAGGTCAAAAAAGAATTTGGAATCAAAACTGGTAAACCTGAGTGCAAAGTGTAAGTGTATTTGCAATGAGGTAGGAATGGAAGGGAAATGGCATTATCTATCTCTGGATTCAGGAAGTGGTGGAGGGCCAAGTAGAAAATGCAGAATTGCCCTTAGGAAGTATTAAAAACTATTATGATAATGGCAAGATCAGATTTTAATTTTGTAATGGGAAGATCTATACAGATCTCAGGGGTGGGTTCCTATACCAGTTGGTACTGGTTCACTGAGTGCACGCACCAGCCGCACGTTGCTGGCGCATGTGCAGTTGACTAAATATTGTTCTGCTCATGTGAAGAAGCATGCCAGCAATGCCCTAAGAGATCAGGGAACCGGTTTGAGGGTGTGGCCAGCTTGGGTCGCTGCTGGTTCTGTGACCCAGGCCACAATTCCACTATCAATTTGGCTGAACCGGGCCAAACCAGGGGCAACCCACTTCTGACAGACCACACAAATATGCAATGCTTCTTATTGCCACATATGTTGTTCATTGTTGTTTTCTTTTCAGTAATTCTGACTGCTAAGGTAGCCAGACATTCAGAGATGTCCTCCAGTCACCTATGCCTTCTGGAGAACAACCCTTTTGTCTATTCTTTTTGGGTCCTCTTCTGTAAGGCTACCATATCTCCAAAAATCTGGACAGGCACTGGATGACAGAAAAGAGCCTTTTTTTCCTGTATCTCTCTGTCAACATTTGGTTTTCTGTAGTCAGATTTTGTTTTCAATTCTTTTTCTCATGAGTCATGAGGTAGCAAAGCCACCATGACTTGGTTAGTAAAAAAGCCAAACTACTGTTTATCTCTGTGTGTCTAACAAGAGCAAACTAAGCAAAGAATAAGTTAATGTATGTTGTGAAAGAAAAGTATCTGGAGAAAATCTGTACGGATTCCTAGATGCATTTTTTAAAACTAGCCCTTGCAGTTTTCTTAGCAAGATTTTGAGAAGTGGTTTGCCCTTCCTCCTTCTTGGGGACGAAAGAGGACTGACTCAAAACTGCCCAACTGGCTTTGTGCCTAAGTAGGAAAATTACTTGTAGTTTCCTGTATTTAGCTAGATGCCTATAACTATTACACCAAACTGTCAACATTATTCTTTACTGTTGTGGCTTTTCTAGTTGGAAATACATTAGGTTGTTTTTTGAAACATATACTTATTACTGTCCACCTTTTTTATATCATGCTTTCTCAAGGTACTTTAACAGGCCTCCTAATGACTGGTATCTCAGCAACAGTTCACAAACTATACCTCCCCATACATTTTGTGATACAATGTCATGTGAAGGAAATTGCTGCCAGCATTTTCCCTCCTACGCTTTCCTGGGTGACGCAAAGCCCTGGATTTTAGCAGGGTGATCAACTGTGTAATGTCAGATTAATCCATATTCATTGTCTCAGGACTTACTTTAAACTTGACCTCTTTTAACTTTTTCACAAGATGTTCTCAAGAAAATTAAGTATTTGATAACTCCCAAACATAGGAAGCCTGTGATCTCCCAAGTGCGAAGGAGAAGAGGGAAGTAGGATGCTTTCTATTCTACTTCTCATGCTGCTTCTTAAGCACGAGAAATAGAAGGTAGAGAATGCCAATGCCATGTCTCAGCTCTGTATTCAGACAATATGTCATCAATACTCCCAGCTACACCAAAGACTACCTTGGAAGATTGAGTTCCATGGGCAATCTTGTAACATTTTAACTCCCAGAAACTACACACACCAATTTCTCCAGCAAACATGGACACAAGGCACCCAAATCATCATCAATGATGACAGTCTTGTCACTAGACTATCTGACTTTGAACTCACCCAATAATTATTTCACCTTTAGCACTAATATAGTGATATTTTCATCATTTAGACCAGAGCATGGCTGGCTCAGGAATTCTGGGAGCTGAAGTCCCCAAGTCATAAAGGGACCATAGTTCCCCACCCTGATCTAGACCCATGGAAATTAATTTCTCATCAAATCCCATCATGATGTCAACAATTTCCAAGCCACCATCAACTTCAGCCTACGCCCATCTACAGAAAAAGTCAACTTACTTGATCTAATGGATAAACTACACACTGGGCACATAAACATCACATTGCAGAGGCAGGTATATTATAGCCACATTCTGATCCACTTAAAAAAGATGTTCAACTACTGAAATTTAACTAGACATGCAGGAGACTCAACTACCCACTCAAAAGATCAGCAGAGCCAGATCAATTCCCCAGGATCACTTGGTAAAACTAGACCATTACAGCCCCCAGAAAATACATACACAAGATAAGAAGAACCCTCACCTGCTTCTCCTCTAATGTAGCATGTGCCAGAAACTAACATAAACATCCCTTGGATTCTCCAGGAGACAAATAGGAGAAGGTTTGCACAAAAAGACTAAAAGTAAATAACAACAACAACAAAAATAGCAACAACGGGTCTCAAAACAAGAACAAAATATTTCAGTCCAGTGGTGGGTTTCAAAAAAATTTGGAACCTCTTCTGTAGGTGTGGCCTGCTTTCCAGGTCCACTGGTGGAACCTCTTCTAACCAGTTCAGTAGATTTGACGAACCGGTTCTACTGAATAGGTGCGAACTGGTAGGAACCCACCTCTGTTTCAGTCCCCCAAAACATTCTGTTGCAGATCTCTTTCTCTTTCTGACCATTAATGAGAGAAAGAGATTTGAGAGGCTGAGAGATAGCTGAATTCACTTATATCAAAAGGTTTCAGGCAACGTGAGAAGTTTTGGACAAACACAACACGTTTTTACATAGAATTGATAATTGATAAGGTGCTTGTAATCTGTCTCATATATACCTTGCAACTGCATGCCCAATCTATTTTCCCCTTCCTTCCACGTCTTGTCTCATTTCAATTTAATCCTACATCATGGATTAAGTCAGAAGTGATATTCAGCAGGTCCTGACCAGTTCTGGAGAACTGGTAGCGAAATTTTTTAGTAGTTTAGTAAATACCACTACTGGCTGGCCCTGCCCCCATCGATGAGAGGTGGTGCAGTGGTTAAATGCAGCACTGCAGGCTACTTCAGCTGATTGCAGTTCTGCAGTTCGGCTGTTCAAATCTCACTGGCTCAGGGTTGACTCAGCCTTCCATCCTTCCGAGGTGGGTAAAATGAGGACCCGGATTGTTGTTGGGGGCAATATGCTGACTCTGTAAAGCGCTTAAAGAGGGCTGAAAGCCCTATGAAGCGGTATATAAGTCTAACTGCTATTGCTATTCTCTGCCTCCCGAGTCCCAGCTGATCGGGAGGAAATGGGGATTTTGCAGTAACCTTCCCCTGGAGGGGAGAGGGAATGGAGATTTTATAGTATCCTTCCCCTGCCACGCCCACCAAGCCACACCCATAGAACCTGTAGTAAAAAAAATTGAATCCCACTACTGGATTAAGTGAGCTACAGCTCACAAAAGCTTATGTCTTTTAATAACATTCGTTAGCCAGAAAAGGTGCTACCGGAGTCCTTCTGATTTTTGGCCACCCCTGACAAGACAACGTTCCTCCTACGTTGTCTTCTGAAGATGAGAGAATAATTGGGTGTGATTCCGCTATCAGTTTATGCACAGACAAGACAACTTTTTATATCAACTGCAGGTAGCATGCATGCTGCAAGCTTTCTGGTTTGAGTGCTGAGTGTTGTAGAGAAAGTTGTCTCTTGATTCTTTTTCTGTTCTGACATATCGCAGCCTTGCCATCAGTAAGTTTCAGAGGTATACCTGAAAACAGGCGAAGTCTGTCAACTCACCCAACTGGCAGGCAATTCCACATTTCACAGCAGGAGGAGAAATTAAATGTATTGCTTTGTTGATCCTTGACAGAGTTACACTCAGAAAAAAAAATCAAGCATATTTTTAAGCGTCATGGCATAAAGCCGTATGTCAGTCAAAGCAATTGAAATAAAGATTGGAAAACATAAGCCCAATAAAATAAATTCTACAAAGGCTCCCCAGGATGTCTGGTAACGGAACATAATCATTAGTAGTTTGATCATTTGAAAAGAAAACAGGCAGGTAAGCAAAGCTCTCCTAATTCCAGCATCTGTATGATTATTTTTGTTTGTGAAATATTGAAAAAATATTGAAAGAGCCACAGCCCTTCTAGGCGATGTCATTGCTGTTCCTGTTTTATTCTTTTCTGTCCAAAGAGAAAAAATGATGGATCCATTATGAGTCATAAAGAAAGAAAGCAATAGATGTGTCTGATGATGGATAACAAATAGCTACCTCATGTACAAACCATCAAATAAACCAATTTATTGAATTGCCTATTGGAATCAACCAAGAAGCTATGGAACATTTACCTTCTGCTTACTGAGGCTGTTTGAAGAGTTTCTCGTTGGTGTTTTTTAAATGTTTAAAACTGTGTCTCTTTATAGTGGAGATTCTTTAAACGTTGAAACTGGGGATGGGAATCTTTTTCAAGGTAAATATTTAGATTCAAATTGGATTTAAGATGAGTTGGGATCAAAAGAAATGGGATCAAAAGAAACGTGTCAGAGAAGAATATAAACTAAAATGAACCAAACCCTTTCTAGTTTCATAGCTCTGGAAGCTGGGTTTGTCTGGAATGGTATGGGGTCTCATCTTGAGCAGGGGGTTGACTTCCAAGGTCCCTTCCAGCTCTATTCCGATTGAAGAGAAGACTCATAATTCCAATTGTCATTTAGCACTTTTTCTGGATCTCTACTCTCTCCATTCTATACTGTGTTTCCCCCAAAATAAGACAGGGTCTTATTTTCTTTTGACCCCCGAAATAAGCACTTGGCTTTATTTTCAGGGCGGTCTTATTATTTTTGAGGTGCAGGAGATGGCAAGCGTGGTCATCTCATAGCTGCTGTTGTGTTGCAATATTTTTGGGAAGGGCTTATTTTAGCCCATGCGTTCAAAATCCCAATTGGACTTATTATCTGGGGAGGTCTTATTTTCAGGAAAACAGGGTAGCAACAGGCTGAAAAACAACATAACAATATATTATTCTAATAATCACACTATCACCTAAATGGAATTATTATAAGGGGATCTAGTATTTTTCATTAGCCTTTTTGTGTTAATGTTCTAGTCCTACCCTCTTCATAGTTTATATATCATCATTCAATGATGACTGAATTTCTCCATTATTTCTCTAGTTGCTGATGGGAGTTAAAAGTACTGTTGATGTGGAGATTTCATAAGAACACCTCAAAGCAAAGGATAAACCTCTTGCTTCCTATCAACATCATCTGAGAGTGACCACAGAAGAAAGAAGTGAACCAGGACAACAGGAACCCCTCTCTACTCCAATTCCTGAAGCTGCTCTAGAAGGATACCATGGTTGATGGTGTCAAAAGCTGCCAAGAAATCAAATAGAGCTCGGTTGGACACACTACTCCCATCCTGCTTTAGTGATCAACAGAAAGCCCAATCAGTGCTATTTCCATTCTATATCCAGGTCTGAATCCTGTCTGGAAGGGGTCCAGAGAATTCATTTCATCCAGGAACCTCTGGAGCTGCTGTGCAACCATCTTCTCTTCAACCTTCCCCAGAAATGGAAGATTGGAAACAGGACAAAAATTATCCAATAGGATAAAGTCTAGTGATGGCTTCTTAAGAAAAGGGTGTACCACAGCCTCCTTAAAAGGCTGGGGCACCGCCCCCTCTCACAGGGAAGCATTAAGCGCCACCAAAACCCACGTCTATGTCACCTTCTTGGAAGCTTTTTCAAGCCTGGTGGGATATGGACCTAAAACACAGATGCCTGTACCCAAACCTCCTGAGGTCCTGTCTACTTCCTCCGGAGTGACAGAGTCAAACTGTTCTCAGATAAATAAGGTAGCTTTTCCTGTTTTCCTTTCTGTTGCTGAATGTGTTTAATGCCTAACTTTTAAGCTGGATTTTGTTTACTTTTTTGTATTCTGTAAAGTAGCAAAAAATGCATTCGAATAACGTTGGTTGCCCAAACAACTTTATGAAGGTATTTGCAAGTGACACCATTCCTGCTGGCTTCTGTCCCACCCCTGCCCTGCCTCTTTGCTATTTTTTTTTAGTAAGCTGTCCAGAATATATCATTAGCAGTCAAAGTAGAAAAGCTATCAATGCATACATTCTTCAAGGCCATTAAGTGGATAAGCATAAAATATATAGTCAGGAGATCAATGTCCTTTAGTATGTGTCTGGGCAAAAATCATGACCTCATTCCCTTGACAGTACTGTAATTTTCCCTTCTTGATTAAAAAGGTGGTGATAGAAGCAGTTAGAATTGACATGAGCTGGTGTTTCTTTCCATTAGTGAGGCTTCTTCCCCTGCCTGAAGATACTATCTGCAAATCAATGCATAAGACGTACATCAAAACAAATAATAGGCTGTGTCTCTAAGATTAGGTAGTTACGTATTGGGCTTATAAGCCACTCCTGCCATTGTCAACTGTGTGTAGCTTACATCGCCAACATCTGAGAATCAAAATAAAACAATAAATCATTATTACACATTACAAGATACAACTTCCACTTACTGTATATACAGAGGAATATAAAACTTTATTATGCAAACACTCCACTGTAACAAAGGATCAGTCCCATTGATAGTAACACCCAAGTCTGCTGAAGATGCCTTTTCTGAATCCTAGCAGGATTGGGTCCCCTGGATCTATGGGAGCATGTTAGTCCATAAAGGTAGGACAGCAATATAGAAAGGAGAACTACTGGAAAACAGTGTCCTCCATGTCTAACTCCCAGAGGCAGTCCAAAAAGATATAATTATTGATGATATAAAGAGACATCCAATCAAATATGAATTCTTTTATTTATTTACTGAATGTGTATCCTGCTTTCATAACTTTATAAGTAACTCAATGCAGCAAGCATATATAATATTCCTTCCTACACCTATTTTCCCCATAATAGCAGCCCTATGAGGTGAATTGGGCTGAGAGAGAGTGAATGGCCCAAAGCAGTGGTGGGTTTCAAAAATTGTTCGAACCTACTCTGTGGGTGTGGCCTCCTTTGTGAGAGTGGCTTGCCGCCCATGTGACTGTATGGGAGTGGCTTGCCACCCATGAAGATATGAAGATGCCAACGACACTTGTCAGAACCACCTTAAATTACCTCACACACAGCACTGGCATGCATAAGAATATGATGTAAACTTGTTTTTTAAAAGGCATCTTTGGTTTGCGTTAAAACAACTTCAACACACGCAATGTTCTGATTGCACCACAAATGCAGTAGTCATGCTTAGCTTTCACAGAGGCACTGAGTTTTATAGATATGAGCATGACAGTGTAGAATAATCATATGCAAGGACCAATGGTGGGTTTCAAAAATGTTTGGAACCTCTTCTGTAGGTGTGGCCTGCTTTCTGGGTCCACTGGTGGAACCTCTTCTAACCGGTTCAGTAGATTTGACGAACCGGTTCTACCGAATAGGTGTGAACTGGTAGGAACCCACCTCTGGCCCAAAGTCACCCAGTTGGTTTTCATGTCTAAGGCAGTTTTAGAATTCACAGTCTTCTGATTTCTAAACCAGAATCTTACACCAATACATCTCTCACATACCCATTAGTAGGACTCACTAGAGTTCAGCCATAAGTACAGTTGTTAGAGTTGGGAAAATACTGTAAGTAATTCCCACTTTAGTTTGCACTCAGCATACTCCCAGTCAATCCCTATATCCAAATCGGAATAAGCACACATGCCGCTCTCTTCAGCTAGCCAAAAATATAGCTTGGTGTTTATTTATTAAGCAACAGCAAACATCTGAAACAAATGGTAAAATGGGACCACGAGTGGCAAAAGCAAGGAGAAAGACAAGAACAGTAGGCACTATTTGATGTTATCTGTATAGTTATCTATGTAGATATAGATCAGAGAGACAGAACTTTCCAGAATCTCTGGAAACAATCCAATAGGTAATTAGTCTGGATCGGGTCCAAGGGAGATTGTTCCTGTCTTAAAGCTTTTCTATACATAATATTAGCAGAATAGAGATAGCAAATGCGCCACCAGGTAATCCCTCCTCTGTTCTGCCCCCTGAAAGAAACAGTGGGGTGAATGGAGATGATACATCCCACAGCTGGGATCTTGGCGGTGTCTCCAATGTCACATCGCTGAAGGTTGAGCTAAGCTATTTCCTCCGTGGCTCTTTGCATCCTACTCTTTGTGTTCATTTTGTGTTATTTCATAAATAAAATAATTCACTTTGGCTGAACAGGAGGCATTTTGATTTTGTCAAAATGCAATACAGTCAGTCTCACTATTTCTAGCTTGGATAAATGAAGTTCCCTCGCCTTTGAGGAATTAGATACATAATGGAGAGAGACGCAGCCATTCACCTCTGGATCTTATTCCCTCCTTGTGCCTTGTGGTGTGGAAATCTCCTTCCAATTTTGTCAAAATGCAATAGGCCCTATTTGTTTAAAATTAGATCAACATGTGGCAGGAATATTTCTTTCTTTGATGTATCATTGATAGGATTAAAACTCTATGTTTCACAGCCACTCTTTATTGGCTAAAAGACTACCATATAATGTTATTAAATACCAGCATTAATTATTTTCTGGATATTTCTTGCCTTTGCCCCAGGATCTAAAAGTGGCTAATTTAGAAATCTCATTCAATTTTCATCCCAGAACTTTACAGGTTGAGCACAAAAAAAAAGAGGGGGGGGAGAGAGGGAGAGAGAGAGGGAGAGAGAGAGGGAGAGAGAGAGAGAGAGAGAGAGAGAGAGAGAGAGAGAGAGAGAGATATTGTCCCAAAGAAATCCATCATGAGTTTTACATGGCTGAAAGAGAATATCCCACTGTTCCTAGCAGTTGTTTCTCATCCATGATCACCTGATTTTACACTACCAGTTGAGAAACATTAATAACATGACTGAATAAATGCTATTTTTAAGGGGGAGAGAGAAACACACTGCCCTTTGCCAGAATTACATCTCAGCTTGTTGCATTATTTTACAGAGGGAAACTCAAGCTCTCTTCATTTTTCACTTTGGGGACTCAGAGTGAGCAATGTCAGTGGTGGGTTCCTACCAGTTCGGACCAGATTGGCCAAACTGGTAGTGGTTTGGTGGCCTGGATCACTGGAACTGGCAGTGACCCAGGCCTACCACACCCCGAACTGGTTTTCTGGGCAGCACTGTAGGCACCGCCATCTTGTTTTTGGCTCTGCCGATGAGCAGAGCAATTTTATCGAACTGCACATGCATTCACAGTGTGCATGTGGGTGCTGCGTGCATAAAATATGCACACAGGTGATGCACCCACGAGCGAACCAGCAGTAGTGACTGCTGGAACCCACCCCTGAGCAATGTATATGGGAAGCATGCAACTCATTGTGCATGGCAGCAGTAAATCAAAACTTTAAGGGAACTTCATAAACTTATAATAAAGGGCTTGTCCAATGGACACGTTCATATAGGGCAGTAATGGCGAACCTTGTTGGGTGCCAAAAATGCGAGGGCATGCGCGCAATAGCGTATGCACGTGCCAGTACCCATTAGGCAAAGCGTGCCCCCGAACAAGTTTCTGAACTTCTGGTAGGACCATTGGGGCTGTTTTTCGCCCTCCCCAAGCTCCAGAGGCTTTCCTGAAGCCTGGGGAAGGCAAAAACGGCCTCCCTTGGCCCTCCGGAAGGCCGAACATCAGTTGGCCAGCATGCGCATGCTCGCTGGAGCTGATGGATTGCGTGCCGGCAGATATGGCTCCATGTGCCACCTGTGGCACGCATGCCATAGGTGCACCATCACGGATATAGGGGCTTGCTTGAGTGTTTTTTTTTCCCATTGTGTTTTTGTTTTCACTTCTAACTTATGACCCTAAGATTTCCTGATAGTCTCCTATCCAATATGCTATTCATGAGCTTGGCTTCTTTCAGCCAAAGCTGCAGGGATGCTGTAACAGTATTGGAAATGCAGATATAGTAAAACAAGAGAAATTGTATTTGTGGAAGGGTGTTTGGTCTAGTGGTTAAGGCACCAGAATTTTAGTGTCACTTCAGCATGAAGCCAACTGGGTAAGACAGTCACTCTCTCTCAGCCCAACCCACCTTACTGGGTTGTTGTGGGGAAAATAGGCAGAGGAAAATGTCTTGGATATTGTATTCCACCTTTATCATGTAAACATACAAACAAACAAATATCCAACCCCAAGCCCCTTCCAACTCTGTAGTTCCAGGGATATTAGCTTGGGATTTCTCTTAATGATCTCCATGTTAAACAGGAGAGACTCTAAGAGCACCCAATTGATATACAAATGACATTGACAACTATCCAGATAACACAAGACTTCACTGCATCATTTATTTTCAGACAGAGAAGCTTCTAAGTTGTTCCCTCCCACCCAACCTCACTACATTTAACTTTGAATATCGAATGAGCCATTTGATTCGCTTGATAAAAATCAAGGACAATTAAACTAAATTGAGTTTTAATTTCAGACCCAGAACGTATTTTTGTGGCTGAGCATTTTCTCCTGTGCCATCTGATGTAGCTGATGAGCTGCTCAAGCTAAAAATGGGGATGTTAAGAGGAGATAAGTGTGGGCCTATTGATTTGTGAGATGGGAAGGGGGGGGGGAAATATGCCAGCTTCTAAATAATGAGAAGGATCTTTGTTTAGAATGATAATGTTCCCTTTGAAACAAGCTCCACCTCTTGCGACTTCATGGACAGGTCCATATCATTTTCCTGGCACCAGTTCAGAAGTGGTTCGTCATTGCAGTCTTATAATTTCCCAATCTAGCCAACAGCCGGTGCAGAAGGTCAAAAAACACTTGCTTTCAGCCAATTAAATTCTGATCAAAGTGCTAAGTGGTCCAGCTGTCGCTGGGTTTTACAAGAACTCCATTTCCTCAGCAGCAGCTTTCAAAAACTACTCAGTGTGAATCCATATCCATCCCTTCAAATCCGATTGGTAAAAACATTGCTGAAAGCACACACAGCACACTTGCAGACAGGCCAAGGAAGGCCTGGCTATACCCAGGTCTGCTTCATGAGACAACCTGATACGCTATTTATCTACCATTCACTGTGCAGTAGCTGCAGGGATATCTGCAAAAGGTGGGTAAAATAGTGGTCACAGTGGCATGATTAAAGTAACTTCCAGTGATCAACACAACAAATATAAACAAATTTAATAACTCTTCAGCCTCTCTAAAGTGATGAATATTTCTCTTCATCCCATAGCCCATCTTTTATCTATAAACAAATCCATAAAATATCATCTTTTCTGTCCTGATGTCAGCAGAAAATCCATAAGGAATTGCCAGAAGTAACAATATATCCTGTTTTAACTTTGGCCAAATACACCATCTTCATATTCTTCTTTTTACTTCCAACAGTCTTACTCTTTAGTTCATTCAAATATCACCGTAAGATTTGATTTCTCTTCATTTCTTTGCCCCATCACACAGAATACTTCAAGGCTTTCACAAGCCTTTTTTATAAATCCAGTAGAAAAAAGTTACCCAGCTCACGCTCTTGGTTAATTTGTATGTCCCTTTTAATTTTAAAACCTTGGCTAATTTTGTTTGTATATTTGATGAAATCCTTTTCTAAGTTATCCTCTTGGCTTGTCAGTTGCAAATCCATTTTCAATACCACCTCTAATCAGATAAAAATGTATTCTATATTTGTTATTCCTTCATTAACATATTTAGATATAGTCTGTCCATAGAGGCAGACATTATTACAGTGCTGATATTATAGTTACTCATTTCTGGTTCCAAGATTTTCTTTAATATTTCCAAGTTTCATGTCATTTTGTAAGACTCATTATTATCAAGTACACGCTAGGTTTTTTCTCTCTTCTGCTTAAAATCTTTAGTCTCCTCTAGGTCCAGTTTCTAAAAGCATTACTTACCTTTGTTGTGTCTTAGAAGAGTCACAATATTCACATGTATACTGTTTCTCTTTAATTTCTCTGTAAAAATAGGACAAGTTGAGTACATTGACATATAGTAGAAATACACTAAGGGGAGGAGGAGTGGGATAGAAGAAAGATGGGTAGATAGGGCGGGAGAGAGGATGGGAGGGAGGGTGAGAAGGGAGGGAGGGAGTGGACTGGGAGAGAGGAGTGGTAGAGGGGGAGGGGAAATAGGGTAGAGGGGAATGATGGAGGGAAGATAGAAAGTTGGAGGGGGGCGGAAGAAAGAGGTGTATGGAGAGTGGAAGAGGTATATTGGGTTTCTATTTTGAGGGGTATTGTTGACAAGAGGAATTGCTGTGATTATTGTTTAATGTTGTATGGCCCCGGCTATGCACAGTATATATGTGAGTGTATGAAAATGAAAAATGGAAAATAAAAACATTTTAACGAGAAAAAGAAGAGTCACAATAGCCGAAGTAGGTCTGTTTCCCATCAGAAGCTATTTATTTTTGATAGTTAATTCCAAAATCTTATAGTGAAAGTCAATATCCCAGATTTATCTGGACCTTAATCTTTTTATAATTTTCTTTATAAAAAAAACATATTTAGTTTTTAGCTGCTTATTTCATTTTTTAAAGTTCTTAAGCTTATAATTAATTTTGTTCAGAGTTGAAGATAAACTCATCCAATGAAGATTTTTTTTCACACTTTATTCCAAAAGCCCCTAAGAGCTTTAAGATTGTTAACAGGCAGTTTCCAAAGTAATTAGAAAGTAAACATGATCCTTGAAAAGGTTTTGTCACGGCTACAACTCAGATGGCTGACCCAATCATCTCTCAGTGCTCAAGCCCACGGAATAACTACTGAAGCAAAGCAGCTGCACAGAGCATACATGGGTGATCTCTTGTCCTCTCTTTATCCAGAAAGGTTCCAAAGAACTTGTCTACGCATCAGTTCCTTGGTCTTTGCCATGGTCGCCAATTCCACTTCTGCAGAGCTGTCTTCCGTTCAGAGGTGGCTTCCTAGCTATTCAGTCCGGTTTGGCAGAATAGGTAATAACTCTGGCGGACAGGTGACCGTACCGGCTCTATCCTCTGTGGCGCCATCTTGATTTTCTGTTCTGCACATGTGCAGAACAATCTTCATTGAAAAAATGCAATTTTTATTCCTTTTTTAATGTTGTGTGTATACGCAGATCATTTTAAGTGCAAATGCGCACACATGTGGAACTTGTATCTTGCATGTATGTGAGCGAAGCTAGCGTGCGAGTGCACAAAATTTTTCTGGTGCCAAACCAGTAGTAATGACAGCCAGAACCCACCCCTGCTTCGGGTTCACTATGCCCCCCACACACCAGAAGTACAAAGTTCTATCTAGATATCTAGAAATGTCTAGATATTTCCTGGGTTGTCTGGTCAACTTACACTTTCTGGCCAGAGACAGAGCTATCACAAAAGCATGCACCTGCTGTAACTTAAAGTAGCCCCAGCTTGTACTCATTCCCATCTCCTGGCACTACATCTGCAAGAGAAAGTTATTCAAGGGTTAAGCCATTTATCCGATTACATAGAGCCAAGAAAAGATTTAAAAGAACAAAAAGCAATACATAATCTCTGGCAGTCTCTTTCAAACCAGATTGTTCGCTTATTTATTTGAATCTTGTAGACTTTATATTAATTGGAAATCTTTTTCTTTCCGGCTTTTCAGGCACCTGTACCAACTTTATCCACTTGTATTCCTTGTCCAGGAGACATTAAGCAAGCATATTTTTTCTGGAAAGCTAAAAGGACAAACGCATTCTCCCTTCAAAAGCCTCTACGACAGCATCTGTCTGTGTTAACTTGCATCTGATTTCTTTTCAGAAGGCTTTCCTATTAGCTTTCAGGCAAAGCTTGGGACTGCTCCATTTAGATGGGTTTTTTTAAAAAAAAATCTTGTGATTATGTTAAGATTCTCTATCTCTCACCTCTCAAAACGTCATTAAGCACAATGTCTTTTCAGACTGAACAGCTTAGAGGGCTGTTTGGGAAAGGTGCCTCAATGAGTTAGTTTAAAGCAGACCTCCCCACCACCACCACCACCACCACTCCAAAAATACCTCCTGGTCTTTCAGAAACAAAATCATGGCAAAAATAGATTTGAATAATTGTGTATCCTTGCACTAGCATTATCAGACACGAATCAGTCAAAGGGCCGCTAGAGAATATGGACCTAAAATCAACTGTTTTCCCAGAGATTCTGAATACATTGACATAAAACAATCTGGAAGCACTAAAAAGGCATCTGAACATATTGAGCCCTGGTGAATCATTTAATTAGAATAGAAACTGCACAAAGCCAGGAGGGGGAAAGGGGGGGGGATTTGCATCCATCAGAAACATCCGCTATCACAGAGAGCCATAGTGTCAGATATTATGCAGCTTAAGGAAAAGGAATTAATAAAGCCATTTTTTTTCTTATGAAACACATAAAAAAATTACATCCCCACATCATTTCTGACCAACATATCCATTTTTTCTTTATTTTATAGCACAATAGTTAGATGATTAGCAGATTTGATGAGCCGGAAAGAACAACAACAAGGATTAAGGGTAGAAGCTTTTCAACATATCTAGCCAGGATTAGTATTATCAAAACCAGGGCATTTTTTTTCCTTTTACTCTGCGGGAAGATGCAATTTTTTTCTTTCTTTCTTTTTTTTATTATGGTTTACTTTTAAAAGTTTATTTTTTTCATCTTTAAGGGAGAAATCTTGCATGTTGTAGAATGCAAGTGCTGGGACTTGTGGGCTTGATTTTAAAAAAATCCTGCCAAACTGCCAAAGACAATCTGTGCTAACCGCAAAGTAGATACACCAGAGAAACGACATCCCTTGAATTTGGTTGACAACACTCCAGGGGTGGGTTATGTCTGAAAGTTATGCCAAGACTCTCTCCGTGGTGCAAGGACTGACGAGATATCAGATACTTCCTGGAGAAAGTGCAAGAATTCTGAATTTCCAAATGATTAATTTTGACCTAATTAGTAGCACTCACATGCATTAGAGAAATTGTAAAAGAAGAACAACAGAATCCCTTATGCCACCAGGCTCGAAATTTTGGGCTTGGATAACCTGGAACTACCGCCGCCTATGATCTGACCTAAGCATAGTACACAAAATTGTCTGCTATAAACGTCTTGCCTGTCAATGACTTGTTCAGCTCCGACCTCAATAATACACAGGCAAACAAGTATAATCTTTATTATCATTGTACTTAAATACAACGAAATAGATATAAACTCAAGATAAACCGCTCCAAACTTGATTGCAGAAAATACGACTTCAGCAACAGAGTGGTCAACGCTTGAAATGCTCTTCATGACTCCATTATTACATCCTCAAACCCCCACAGCTTCGATCTTAAACTGTCTACCGTGGACCTCACGCCATTCCTAAGAGGTCCATAAAGGGAGCGTGCATATGTGCACCAGCGTGCCTACCGTCCCTGTCCTACTGTCCCCATTTATTTGTATTCATTTCCTTTGTTCATGTCCATCAGGGGTGGGTTTCTTGCCCCGTTCCAACCGGTTCGGTTGGAACGGGGCCGGCGGCGTCCTCATGCGCGGGCGCGGTGCACGCATGCGTACTAGCATCTGCGCGACACTCCAGCTGCTCCTGGAGGATCGCGCAGGCGCTGTATGCGTCCTGTGCATGCGTAGAAGCGCAGAACTCGTCAAAACCAGGTAAGGACCACGGGCGGGCGGGCGGGCCTTCGCCGTTCCCGGAAGTTACTTACTTCGCAGGGACCGCCGCGAACTGGTTGAAACCCACCCCTGATGTCCATGTTTATACTTATACCTGTTATCTTGTACATATTTGACAAGCCAAATAAATAAATAAAGAAGAATATAAGATATGCACACACCCATTTACATAGAATTTGAGATTGAACAAAGAAGATGCTCTTTGCCTGACTGTAACAAACAGCAACAGCTAAACTTTATTACTGTCATGGACCGCAGAGTAAATACAATTGCAAACCAAGTGAAACATTTTGGCTCCTTAATGTATGTACCCAAACAACCATCAATCTCGTCAGATTACTTTCTGGTTGCTAGGTAGCAGAATTGGCAACTAGATGGCAAATTTGGGGCTCAGTCTACTCTAAAGTATCTTAAGTAAAATTCCTCTGTTCTACTGAGAACGTTTTTCAAAAACACCCAGACTAGTTTTTCTCTTCAGGCCGGAATAAAATATGCAGCAGCACTGAAAATCATTTTCCATCCTCTGTGCAACGATGTTCTGCTGAGTCTGCCCTCTGAGAGGGTTGAGGGAAGGATATAAAAGTTATTTTTAAAAGGGCCATTGCTAGTTATAATATGTAAGAGGAAAGAATAAAGAAACAATTTGCAGAGAAAATTTTCAGCAGGGAGAAAGGAAAGTCCAGAGGCAGTGAAAGCTTTCTGATTCAGCTTTCAAATCTATTCTTCTAATAGACTTGTTCGCTTGAGAAAATTAGTTGTTTGACACAGGCACCTGCATATTGATCTTCTATTCTTCTAACAGGTTACAGTAATGTGAATGATCTAACTGGCACCATCTGTGAAAAAGTTTTATCATAATCCACATACAGCAAATAGTAGAAATTAAGGCACAAACCCCCAATTCCATTGTGCCACACAATCAAGAGAGCAACTGCTGGCTAGTTTTTCACCAGTAAGTGATATTTGGAGGGGTGGGGGAAAAGGAATGACACTAGAGAATCAACCAGTTAGTGCCCTGAAACAGGGCTCCCCAACCCCCAGTCGATGGACCAGCACCGTTCCGGAACATGCCAGAAACCAAGTGAAACCCTATCCATGGGATGCAGGCAGCACACGAAACCACCCCCTCTCCATCCAAGAAAAAATCTCTCTCCATGGAACCAGTCCCGAGTACCCAAAAGGTTGGGGGCCACTGCTCTGAAATCCTGATCTCAGCCTTCCTAGGTAAACCAGACAGAAAATCTGACTGGATGAACTAAATCTTTACTGTCAGTTTGTATAGAGCCCTATAAGTCCGGAAATACAGTTATGGTTATGGTTTATTAAACTTGTATGCCGCCCTATTCCCAGAGGGACTCAGGGCAGCTAACAAACCAAGGGGAAGGGAACAATACAAGAACAAACAAGACGAGAAACAAATTACAAAAAACAGATTTAAAAAACTCACAACAGTCACAACAATTCGAGTGGGGCTGGGAACTCATCAGCCTCAGGCCTGCCGGAACAGCCAGGTCTTAACGGCTTTGCGGAAAGCCTGAAGGGTGGTGAGGGTCCGAATCTCCACGGGGAGTTCGTTCCAGAGGCCGGAGCAGCCACAGAGAAAGCTCTCCTCCGAGTAGTCGACAGTCGACATTGGCCGATGGAATTCGGAGGAGGCCTAGTCTGTGGGATAGTCTCTGCTTCTAAATGCTTGCTCCATTAAGGTAGGTCCTTCCTTAGTTTCCTTCTCTGATAGTTAAGCAACTGCAGACTTTTGTTCATTTTAGTGTGATGGTTTTCTGGAAAATACCTCTTCTCTTCTTTCCTCAAGGTCACCCATACAGTCCATTACACCTGCTCTGCATGAGGACAGCAACACTGTCCAGCCTCTTTTTTGTAGACACGATAGAGGTGGCCGTGGATTCTGCCCAATTAATATCTACATTCCCTTCTTCCCAACTCAAGGATGTCATCTCGGGCAGTGAGTTAACCCCCTGAGGCATGGGTGGGTTCTGGCAGTCACTACTGCTGGTTCCTCGTGGCTGCCCATGCGCGCATGTGCAGTACAATACAAATTGTTCTGTGCATGCGCAGAAGCAAAAAACAAGATGGCAGTGCCTACAGCGCCACACAGGGAACCAGTTCGTGGGCATGGCAGGCCTGTATCGCTGCCAGTTCGAGTGACCCAGGCCGCCAAACCACTACAGGTACGGTTGAACCGGTAAGAACCGGTAGCAACCCACCACTGCTCTGAGGACATCTTTAGGCAGTACTATATATCAGCCTAGGGCAGTTGTAGTCAACCTGCTCTCTACTGCCTATTAGTAGGCGTTCCAGCTTTCATGGTGGGTGGTAGGGGTTTGCTGTAACTCTGCTTTATAAATTTTATAAAGTAAAGTTACTTCAATACTTTATAAATCACCATTACTGTGGAACCGGTGGGTGGTTAGAAAATTTTACTACTAACAGAGATACAAAAGTGGGTTGTAGATATAAAAATGTTGACTACCCCTGGCCTAGGGTATTTAGTTGTGACTGAAGAATGATTCACGGTTTGACAAGGGAAGGAGAAAAACAAGGTGCCCAGAAGAGAAATTAGTGTTCTCAGGGTGTGCCCCACTTAATTAGAAATGAGAAAAGAGCAAGAGGAGAGTCAGAGAAACAGTCAACAATGTAAGCAGGAGCATCGGGGCCAGTGGTGGGTTGCAGGCAGTACACCCCGGTTTGGGCGTACCTGATCCTGCCCGGAGCACCTTTTGCCTTTTGCTTTTGCCTTTTGCTTTTGCCGCATTCGGTGCCTGCGCGTTACTCCGCGGAGCAGCTGGAACATCACGGAGGCTTGCGGAAGCGTCATTTGATGCCAGAATGCATGCGTGCACTGCACACGTGCATGTGGGTAACTCCGGGGCCATTCCAACCATACCGTACTGGTTGGAACGGAATCTGGAACCCACCACTGATCGGGGGCTTTAAGGGTTGGCTTTGGATCTTCTGCCGAATGCGAGTCTCAGCAGATGCTCAGTGCTATAGCTGAAATGAAGCATTCATTACTCTGACAACCAGAAATCAATATGTAGAGACTCAGTGAGATCCTCATCCTTGATCTTTTATTACACGCCCCTTTAACCTATACTTTTTAGAAGACTGTGGCAAATGTGTGAATTAGTTAAAAAGATGGGTTCCAGAGAGAGCTTGTTTTATGGATTTCACTCTACCTCCATCACTCCACATTTCCCTCATGAACCAAACACTGCTTTGGCATCTTATCTGAGGGGGGGAAAGGCAATGGATGGTTCTCAGAGCTCTCTAAGCTTTACAGAGAAAATTTCCTTGAACAAGAAATAAATTGCTTGACAGGAGATGAGCTCCTTCCATTCCCAGTACTGAAGTTCTCCTTCAATCATCACTCCCACTGATATAAACGGGAGACCATATAAGAACATGGGGGAGGAGGGGAGTTCATAGGGCTTGTTCTGGAGGAGAAATGTCTGCTTAATGGTATACTGTGAAGTTGTGAAAGAGATGCTCCGGAATGCACAAGAATTGTACACCCTCTTTTCAAATTATTCAAGCTGCCAAGTGCCTTTCTAGCTTGGCACAGCTACTATCAAAGCTGCCCCCAGCTGTCTCTTATTGTGAAGAGCTGCACATGCATTTTCAGGAAGAAACACCTCAGAAGGGTTGTGAAGCAGTTACATGAACCTGGAAAAAGACAGCTTCTTTCATGCTGCAGAAAAAAATGCCCCTATACCTGTACATGTTCCAAAACACTCTTTTAAATGGACTTGCAGGAAAGGCAAGAAAATACTGGAGAAAAATACTTACTTGGTTAGAAAAAATGATAAAGCAACACACAGATTTGAAACCAGAAATATTTCTGTTGGTTATATTTTCAGAACAGTATAATAAAGGGAATGTATGCTTAATTTTATCTGTATTAACGGCAGCGAGAATTGTGTTTGCACAACAATAGAAAAATGAAGAGATCTCTACAATGTGCTGAGATGGATAGATTAACATTTAAAAGAAAAGGAAGAAACAGAATTCTCTTTAACAATGGACTTGCTTTACCAGTTGCTAACTAATAGAAACAGGGATTAGAAATTAAAAAGATTAAAAAGATAATTTAAAATATTTATGTTGAAAATTTTGCAAGATGGATAAACTAATTGTACTATTACTTTGTGATTAATATTGACATGTTTATTATGATGATTATTATCATTATTGTTGCATTTTTACTTAAAACTGTTCCCAGACAATACACTGTTCAGATAGATATGCAACATTTTATGTTTATTTTTTTTAAATGTATCAGTAAAACATTTTTTTTTAATGGACTTGCTCAGCCCTAACATGCAGCATGAAACATGAAAAATATATTATTCCTGTAACATTTGAGGCCTTTAAAAACTAGTTTCAAAAGCCTGTCAGAAATTTGGCATAATAGAACAGGGTTTACTCCATGGATCCCTACATATTATTGTTCTTTATCAAGAACAGTGAAATATTCTTTGTGACTCAGGGCCCGGATAAACGTTGATTATAGATTAAAGCCATCATAAACGTAAATCTTGGAAATTTCTGCAGAAAATGGCTTATTGAAAAAACTCAATTTGAATTAAGAGTTTTTCAAGTGTGTCAAAAGAACAATATACAAATTTATATTTACAAGAGATACAAATTTGAATATGTGTACAGATGGCTGGCACCAAGAGAGACTTGGAAGGCCTGGTTAGCCAGTAGTTCAGTGCACAGTGAAGATTATTGCTTTGGGAGCTGTTGTTCTTTTTTCTAAAGAGGACAACACAGCACAATAGTCATAATTTACTGCCAACTGAATATCACTAAAATGTCTAGCCCGGCAAAGTTGTCAAGATATTGAATTAAACAGGAAATCGTGGAAAGACTTTTTTAAAAAAAACCTTCCGTCAAAGATTTGTTTCAGAAACATCAAAGCAGCTATCTTCAATCACGCTGAACTGAACTCTAGTATTCTCTTTCATTTTCTTCAAGCTTAGAAAAATTAATAAAGTTAGCAGCCATCGTTTATTCTGATCAACCGAGCTCTAACATCTCTGAAGCCCTTTGCAATTGGATATTTCAGCCACTTTCAAGTCCATTTAGTCTGAAAGTGTGCGTGCTTCTGCCAGATGCAAAACCAAGAACAGGGGGGGGGGAGGATAAGGACTATTACATTTCTTTGGATCCATAAACTTGTAAGTTTTTAAATAGCTTTGAAATGCCAACATAGTATAAAGACCAAGCCTTGAAGAGGTATATTGGAATCAACTCAAATATTTTTCAGCTGAATGATGATATATCTTCAGATATAGCAGAAATTAGCTCCAAGCATGCAGGACTAGGTTCAGAACAGTGGTGAGTTCCAGATCCGGAACCCACCACTGTTCTGAACCTAGTCCCAGCGTCATTCACATGGATGCGTGCGGCGTGCACATGCGTCGTACCTGCCAGTGACACATTCACATGCCTCCGCGATGCTCCAGCTGCTCGACGGAGCATCACGCAGGAGCTGTATGCACCATGAGCGTACAGTGCAGAAGAACCAAAGGCTGTAAAGGACAGGTAAGGAGCTCGGGCAGGTGGGTAGCCCCTCTGGAGCACCGTACCGGAATGATACCCTGCAACCCACCACTGGTTCAGAGCAACTGGGTGACAACAATTGTCTAATTTGCTGAATAGATTCTTAGATCATATTAAGTAATGATATGATTTGATTCATTTGGGCTCAGCACGTTGCGTAAACCAATCCTTATGGTTTCCTCAGTACACCACAGGTAAACAAACTGCAGCTTTTAACAATTAGTCAACTAGGTTTTTGGATTGGATTTGCCTTTGCTCATTTAACATGCAACAATACCATGATATGGTAAGTTTTATCAGAATATTTAAGAATTCAGCAGTGTAGAACCTCAAGCTTTATAATTGCAAGGATTGACAGATCAAGATCCTTCCAAATTTGCAGACCTGACATCTAAGATTCTGTAGGAGTTAAAAAGTAACTCATTCACTATGTGAATGTATACCTATAACTTCATGTAAGAGAATAGATGACAGTAAAAATATAAAGCACAATATAGGTAAATAATACTTGATCATAAGTAGCTAAGTATAAATAAATAAAGAAATGTATATAAAAATGGATAATGAGTAATGAGATTACGAACGCAAGATAGAAATGTATAGAAAGGAAAACACTAACTGCAAAGAAACCGATTCGGAACTGCTGTATGATATACGATGGAACTTATTGTTCCTATGTTGTTTTTAAGTTATGGGGTTATTTTTGTTAATGTGTTTATGTGTTCTGTTGATGTGTTTATGTGTATAAAATAAAATAAATAAATAAATAAAGTAACTCATCTTAACTTTGTTTGAGTGCTTCAAAGGCCTCCAAAACCTAATAGCTATGACTAACTGGACCTTTATTTATTTCTGGGCACTCCATTTATTGGCCAATCAACTCCAGTGGATTCTGGGCAGCATTCAGAATTAGAAAAAATATAAAAACCCGCTGAAAACATTAAATCAAACAGACAGCTCCCCCCCCCAATTTAACAAAGAATAAAACAAACAAAATAAAAGAGGGGCTACTGAGCAAATAACAAGCATCAACCTCAGGCCTCGCATCAAAGTCAGGTTTTCAAATCTTTCCAGAACCCCAGGAGAGACGGTGCCATCCTTATTTCTGGAGGATGCTGCCCCAGAGGGTTGGGGCCACAACAAGAAGACGTGCTTCCTTGATCCCACAAGACAGCAATGTTTAATGCAGACGTGGTATTCAGCAGGTTCTGACCAGTTGTGGAGAACCGGTAGCGGAAGTTTTGAGTAGTTCGGAGAACCGGTAAATACCACCTCTGACTGGCCCCGCCTCCATCTGTTCTTTGCCTCCCGAGTCCCAGCTGATTGGGAGGAAATGGGGATTTTGCAGTAATCTTCCTCTGGAGTGGGGAGGGAATGGAGATTTTACAGTATCCTTCCCCTGCCACACAGACCAAACCACCCCCTTCAAACCATACCACGCTCACCAAGTCACACCCACATAACCAATAGTAAAAAAAAATTGAATCCCACCACTGGTTTAATGGTAGGGACTTGGAGCACATCCCCATTCATTCTCTTTACCGCGAAAAGGAGGAAAGTGAGGTTGAGGTCAGGCTGAGCTGAAGCAGAGAACAGATATTGCTTACTGCAGGAAACCAGATGAAATGTGTAGGAGAAATCGAAATCCCTGGGAGGCTAGAACTGTGCAAATCATTCACTGATTTACTTTGCATAGCTAACCATCCAACATCCTCAAAGCAGCCATGCCAAGACTTTGAGCAATTGCAGGCACCATGCTGTTTGGAGGAACTAACCACTGCGTTCTTCCCATGGAAGGCTTTCCCCTTATGCTCACCCCATAAAACCATATTATTATATTACCGAAATTCAATTAGCTTCCAGCTAGCACTAAGGATTTGAACAGGCATTCTGTTCCTCTTGCCTATCTCATCAACAGATAGATATAAGTCTTAGAAATGGGGAGAAAGGGAAAAAGGCAGCAAGGTTAACAAGTGAATGAACCAAACTCATGAGCGAACTGCGAATAAAATGCTGGCTGCAAAAGCAATAGGATCTCTAGCAGAAAAAAATCTTGAGCTATGTGCTTCCTGCTGAATTATTTGGGAAGAATTAATAGTTGCAACTGGGCCTACAAAAGATGTTTAAGATTATTTTTTTAAAAAAAGATAACTATTAAAACTATTTTTGTCTCTCCAAATGCAGATAAAAGAAAATGGGAGAGGAAATAGAGCGTGACGTGCAGTCTCTGTGACAAAATGAAATGTGTTGCTTTCCCAATATATATTCATAATTACTCGTGGCAGCTTGGACATTGTTCTTCTCATATTACGACTACTTTGCTCTCTTTCTTGTCATTGAACAAGTGCCATTAAGTCGCTAGGTTTCCAGTGCTGTTGAGAGTTTGAAAGTTTGAAAGTTTAATAATATTTGTATGTCTCCCAATCCCGTAGGACTCCGGGCAGCTAACAATACAACGCAAATCAAAAGAAAGGAGGAAAAAAAAGTAAAGATAGATTTTAAAAACATAGATTTAAAACATACCATGCACTCCGTTCTAAGTGGGGCTGGACCGCATCTGGGGTCAACAGCCCCAAGCCTGCCGGAACAGCCAGGTTTTAGTGGCTTTACGGAAGGCCGAGAGAGTGGGAGGGGTCCGGATCTCTGCGGGTAGATCATTCCACAGAGCCGGGGCAGCTACAGAGAAAGACCTCCCCCGAGTAGTCGCCAACTGGCATTGCCCGGTCGATGGTACCCAAAGGAGGCCCAGCCTGTGAGATCTTATGGGTCATTGGGAGCTATGTGGCAGGAGGCAGTCCCATAGATATCCAGGTCCCAAGCCATGTAGGGCTTTATCCCAAGCCATGTAGAGAGAGCACTGTTACTTTGATAATCTAGTGTTTCAGAGAGCAAGATATAAAGTGGGGAAACATATGCCCCCAAAATCCACCTGCAATCCACACTGTATCCTCATCCACCTGGAATTCACACTGCATATTGGACATTAATACAGTTGAGCGGGTCCAGAGGTATTTCACAAGAAGAGTACTCCATTCCTCTGCTCACAACAGAACCCCTTATGCCACCAGGCTTGAAATTCTGGGCTTGGACAATCTGGAACTGTGCCGTCTGAGGTTGGACCTAAGCATAGTACACAAAATTATCCGCTATAACCTCCTACCTGTCAATGATTACTTCAGCTTCAACCACAATAATACATGGACAAACAATAGATATAAACTCAAGATTAACCACTCCAAACTCGATTGCAGAAAATACGACTTCAGCAACAGAGTGGTCAACTCCTGGAATGCTCTACCCGACTCTGTTGTTACAACCTCAAACCCCCACAGCTTCAACCTCAAACTGTCTACCGTGGACCTTACTCCATACCTAAGAGGTCCGTAAAGAGGGCGCGCATAAGCGCACCAGTGTGCCTACCACCCCTGTCTTCCTGTCCCCATTTATCTGTACTTACTTCCTTTGTTTATGTTTATGTTCATACTTATGCCTGCTGTCTTGTACATGTTTGACAAACAAATACAGAAATAAATAAATAAAAATTACAAATGGTAACCCTCCCTTTCAATGTGAAGATCTGTTGACTAAGCCCAGTTAAAGTTCATCATAGAAAGGAAAAGCAGAGGCCACAAACTTTCCCAAGCTCTGTACACACTGAACCAAAACAATCTGACTTGGGAGCTTCATACAAACCTTTAGAAACAGCAAAGCCCAGCCAAGAATTCACTCAGAATTTAATCTAATTCATTGCCTGCAATCAAAACACAACCCTCCATTGTTTAACATGGGAAGCATATATAGGTCAGAGGATATCATTCTCATTAAACCTTTCTGATCAGATCAACTTTGCCAAATATCATTAATTTGGTTGTTTTCATTGTCTTGTTCAGTTCAGCATTTTTTACGTGGGGTTTTCTTAATTATGGCTTGAAGGTTTTTTTTATTTTTATTCCTTTATTTTTGGGGCTGAAATTGTCTCTGTTTTGTTTGTGTCTTCCAGAATCACATTGTTTGGCTTAGACCCGTGTTTCTCAACCTTGGCAAGTTGAAGATGTCTGGACTTCAACTCCCAGAATTCCCCAGCTAGCGAGTTGAAGTCCGAATATTTTCAAGTTGCCAAGTTTGAGAAACACTGGCTTAGACAGCCTTATAAATACCTGGAATAAAAATGAATGAATGAGTGACAATGAATGGATGAAAAGAAGCTGATTTTGCAGGCTGTAAAAGTGGATATTAGTGAATTATCCTTCGAATTTGTGAGGACCTTAACAATTACACATGACTTGTGATTTTGGTATGAAAATTATGATAAACTGCTTCAAAGACTACAAAGGCTACAAGGCTACAATCTTCAAAGGCTACAAAATTAGAAGACTGATTAGCAGTAATTTTCTGAGCTCCCTTTGGAGAATAAGGAAGATTTACATGCAGATATATTAAGATTATTAGCTTCCTGAAGTTACCAATGAATGCTAATCTTCTAATGCTTTGTTTTTATGGATTTTATTGCAATTGAAAATGGTGTCAACAGACAGTTGGCGTTAATTTATTTAAGGAATTGGTGATATAAAATTGGCAATATCCCTACATATTTATTTACTACTTGCTTTATAAGCTGCAGTAAAGAAAATTACTTGCTTTATAAGCTGCAAAGGATGCAGTGGCTCAGTGGCTAAAACGCTGAGTTTGTCAGTCAGAAGGTTGGCAGTTCAATGGTTCGAATCCCTAGCACCGCATAAAGGAGTAAGGTCCCGTTACTTGTCCCAGCTTCTGCCAACCTAGCAGTTTGAAAACACGTAAAAAATGCAAGTAGAAAAATAGGGACCACTTTGGTGGGAAGGTAACAGCGTTCCATGCACCTTTGGCATTTAGTCATGCTGGCCACATGACCACAAAGACGTCTTCGGACAGTGTTGGCTCTTCGGCTTAGAAACAGAAATGAGCATCACTCCCTAGAGTTGGGAATGTGCGAGGGGAACCTTTACCTTTATAAGTTGCCTCAATTGCTGACACAACTCTAAACAACATACATTAAAACATAAACGAAGTAGAGGAACAATAACCCAGACATTTCAGTCCTATCAAGGGAGTGAAGCTCCCAGAGTAATTAATGTATTAATTACTTAATATTATCAATTAATTACTTATTAAGCATTAATTAATATGACACCCAGTATCAATGTGGGGGCAAAAATTGCCCTACCCCAGGGCTTGTGGTAAAAGTTAAGTCAACTGTGAAACTTCAGAATTCAATTTAACTATATTTTTAGAAGACTACAAAATGAAATTCTGGCAATCTCATGTAATATATCTCAAAACAAAAAATTGGGAATTTTTTTTTTGAAGTATAGGGATGAAAAAAAATATACAGTACTTGAAAGAGTTTTGATTCCCAATTTATTAAATCAATAAATAAAAGTTTCCAATCACTCTTATTCATAGGGATGGCATAATCCTAATTCTTATGAAAAGGAATAGCATATTTTTAAAATATCAAGTATGTACATGTGGCATTACTATTATTATTTGTTAGTTTAATATCTCAGTTTGATATAGTTGTTAAGGCTATACTGGGAGATTGTGAATTCTAGCCCTACTACAGAAACAAAGCAAACTGGATGACCTTTGGGCCAGTCACGTTCTCTCAGCCCTAGGAAGGAGGCAATGGCAAATCACTTCTAAAAAACTTTGTCAAGAAAACTGCAGGTAATTTCCAACAATTGGACATAATTGAACAGAAGAAAAGGAAAGATTAATGTTCCACATTTTCTTCCAAATCTCTAGGTGACATACATAGAATGTTCTCTTCTGCAGTATTTGAATTTGAATTTAATAAAATTTATATGCCGCCCAATCCCGTAGGACTCCGGGCGGTATTTCTCCACACAGCAAGAGCCCTGTGAGGTAGGGAAGTAGCATTAAATCACCCAATGAATCTCTATGGCAGGAGTGTCAGACTCAAGGCCTTCTTAGAGCTGACCTGCAGGGCCATCCTGGAAACAGCAAAGGACCAGCCCATGAGGTTGCAGGAGGCGGTCGCAGCCAAAAACGGAGCTCAGGAGCCCAATTTTGCTGGCAGAGCACTCAGGCCACCACAGGCGCCCCTGACAGGCGTGACATTGAGCTGGCCAGGCCCACCCTGGCTACACCTCCCCCCCCCCACAAGGTCAAAAACAAACCTTGATGAAAGCCCTCAATGAAATCAAGTTTGACACCCCTGCTCTATGAGTAAAGATGGATTTGAACCTGGGTCTCCTGTGGCGAAAGTCCAACACCTTTCATTGGGGTTTCTTAAGCAGAACTACACATTGGGTAGTATAGTGTGTGTGTGTGTGTGTGTGTGTGTTGTATTTGTGCTGATAAATAAATAAAGGGAGACTAGTATAGATCTATTTCAAGCTATTTAGCTCTCATCAGCTAGCCATACCCTTACTGTGATTAGAACCTGTGTTGTATTACATCTTAGGCAGATGTGTTAATCACTAAGCCACAAGGTTCTCCTCCTTATCAGCTGAGCCAGGGAAATAGGTATGTATTTAGTGTCACAACCCCTGGTACGCCCAAATACACACACACACACACACACACACACACACACACACACACATACTTATTAAGGAGAAAGTGTAGATTTCAGTATTAGAAGTAAAATATATACCTGAGCAATAATATTTAAAAGCTAGAAAATAGGCATATTTTTGGATTGATTTTTACGTATTTTTGCAAAGCAGCAGCAGAAGTATTAGTAGCTGATAAAATTACCCCTGGATTTCAAAGCATTGATTTCTCTGCAGAAGCATTACATCTTTTTTTAAAAACGTTAACATTTTCTGTGGAGCAGAAAACAAACTGTAAATTGATTTTAAAAAGCCCAACCTGGCTCTTGCAACTGGATTGCTCTTTTTGATTTTTATCCTGTGAATGAATCCTGGAGATGTGAAAGATGGCTTGACAGGGGACATTCTATCTATTCAGAATACAAACATGCAGGTGAATGGGGTTTTGTTTGGTTTTAACCTGAGGTGTGGCAGCAACTTATGATTGAAAATGTCTAAAATCTAAGAGATACCCTAACCCCTCTATACTATAGAATAACAGAGTTGGAAGGGGCCTTCGAGGTCTTTAAGTCCAGCCCCTTGCTCAAGCAGAAAACACTATGTCAGTGATGGCTAACCTTTTGGGGGTTTTGTTATATAGAAGTTTTTTATTTTTAAACAAACAAAAACAAACATAAAAAATATCATCAATTACATATGTATTTAGCACAGTGTTTCTCAACCTTGGCAACTTGAAGATGTCCGGACTTCAACTCCCAGAATTCCCCAGCCAGCGAATGCTGGCTGGGGAATTCT
The DNA here is from genome assembly GCF_009769535.1 of Thamnophis elegans. Classification (NCBI taxonomy): domain Eukaryota; kingdom Metazoa; phylum Chordata; class Lepidosauria; order Squamata; family Natricidae; genus Thamnophis; species Thamnophis elegans. The sequence continues at coordinate 20,337,748 of NC_045544.1, forward strand.
GGGAGTTGAAGTCCGGACATCTTCAAGTTGCCAAGGTTGAGAAACACTGATTTAGCATGTCGTTTGATCACAAACATTTGTGCATCACCGCTCTCAACTGTGTATAAAATCAGCAATTATCAACCCAATATACATGAGTACCAGTGACGTGAAGTGAGGAGAGGCAAGTGAGGCACAGCCTCACCCTTGTCATCATGAAAAAAAATGTAAAAGGAAAAAGGCAAGAGCTGAGGTCAGGCTGAGCTAGTTGCTGCCTCACCGTGGATGACTCTGCTTAAGTGTTTAAAAAAGCCTCTAAAAAAGTGCCCTCTACTATGAGGCAGGAGCACGATGTGCCTCATCTAGTCTGACTTTAGGCGTTTTATGATTACTCAAGCAGAGTTAAGCAAGATTAAAAGTGTTGTGTTCTGAGCTTGCGCTGAGTGAGAGTTTAAGCGGGAAGCGCTCGACAGCTGATTGGCTGATCGTTTGACAGCTCCTGTATAAATAGGGAGCTGTCCAAACGAGCAGCGCGCGTTCCTATCTAAGCCGGTTCTGAACGTTAGCCTGTACTTTAAGGGAATAAACTTGTTAGCCTTTTATTCCTGTCTCCGCCTCAGTTCTTCTGGCGACCCACAGGTCCTTGGTACACACCACTGGCGACGAAGGTGGGATTGCCAAACTGAGGTGCGAGAAGCTGAAGTCACTTACAGCTGAAGTCACTCGCTGAGTCACTAGAACCGCGCTTAATTCTACCGCGACGAGACGTCGTTGGTTCTGACAGGAATGGCCACGTTAAATTTCGCGCCATTCAACTACGGAGCTGAGACATGGGAGTCTTACACGGCTCGATTTGAATGTTTTCTGGTCGCACACGACCTCACCGAGCTGACAGATGAGAGGAAATGTGCGTTTTTCTTGTCCGTGTGTGGCTCAGACGTTTTCCACACAGCCAGGGCTCTGACAGCCCCTGACCCCATCAAGGCCGTTCCGTGGCCTGAGCTAATGGCAAAGTTGACGAGCCATTATGCTCCGTCCCCGTCCAAAATAGCCCGCCGGCACGCGTTCCATCAGCGCAGCCAAGCTGAGGGAGAGTCCGTGAGTGCATACGTTGCTGCACTACGATCCGCCGCCCTGCACTGCGAGTTCCGGGATTTGGATGAAGCTCTTCTCGACCGCCTGGTGTGTGACCTCCGCGACCTCAAGCTACAGAAGCGGCTACTAACTAAACCAGATTTGTCGTTCCAGACAGCCTTTGACGAAGTTCGGGCATCCGAAATGGCTGCTGCTTCCCTAGCCACCATCGCGAAGGCCCGGGCCGCCAATGCCGCGCAGGCTGCCAATGCTTTTAACACAGTGACCAGTCAGCCAGACTCGGAAAGTGAAGATTCCGATGCTGAAACCTATAATGAGGACATTAACCGCCTTGATGAGGCGAACAGAAAGAGCTGGCAACGGCAGAAGGGCAAACCTAAATCTGCATGTAGTGGTTGCGGAGGTAACCACGAAAGAGCTGAGTGCAGATTCAGGCAAGCCCTCTGCCAGCGTTGTGGCAGAAAGGGTCACATCACTCGAGTGTGCCGAGCAGCACAGCCCATGTCCTCTCCCGAGTCACAGACCGAGCGGTCGCGGCCATATCGTACCAGGACAGAGGGCCCCAAGAAAGCAAAAATGGACTGCCATGCCATTCTCCGAAACTCTCCCCATGGCCTCTCTTGCCACCAACTGCAAAGGAAAATTCAACTGACGGTCATGATAGAAGGGAAGCCCTGCGCGATGGAGCTCGACACCGGTTCCGCAACGTCTATAGTGTCGTGGAGCACAATCAAACGCATCGTACCGCAGTTTTCCAAATGCCAGCTACATGACTGCAATCTCACATTGAGAGACTATCAGGGCAACCTGATTCCAATAATTGGCACCCGCAAGGTCAGAGTGCAGTTCAAGGGGTTTGACGGCCGCCTACCCCTCATCATAGTCGACGGACGGCTGCCCAGCCTTCTTGGTCTCGACTGGTTCCAGTCCCTGGGTCTGCAGATCAGCGGAATCCACCACCTCAGCTCAAATGCACTCGACTGCCTGGTCAACGAGTTCCCAGAAGTCTTTGATGGCAACCTAGGCAAGTATACGGGCACGCCAGTTTCCTTTAACCTCGACCCGTCAGTACAACCGGTGAGGATGAAGCCTCGCCGAGCGCCCATCGCACTCAAACCAAAAGTGGACGCTGAGTTGGACAGGCTAGTGGCTCAAGGCGTTCTGGAGCCAGTGGACCATGCCAGATGGGAAACACCCATTGTGCTACCCATCAAGCCAGATGGCAGCGTGAGGATTTGCGCTGACTATTGCTGCTCGATCAACCGTGCCTTGCCATCCCACGCATACCCGGTACTGGTGGTTCAACATTTACTGCACACCTTGGGCGAGGGGACTGTGTTCGCGAAGCTCGACCTCGCCCAAGCCTATCAACAGCTGGTTGTGGACGATGAAGCAGCTGAAGCACAGACGATTGTCACACACCAGGGTGCTTTCCGTTGCCGCAGACTGCAGTTTGGGGTCAGCATTGCCCCGGGACTGTTCCAGAGTTTGATGGAGCGGTTGCTCCAAGGACTCCGAGGTGTCGTCCCCTATTTTGACGACGTCCTCGTGTCAGCCACCTCCATGGACGAACTCATGGCCCGCTTGCGCATGGTTCTCCAAAGATTCCAAAAAGTGGGACTGAAGGTTAAGAGAGACAAGTGCCAGGTTGCGGTATCCCAGATAGAATTCCTAGGGTTCCTTATCGATGGCAGTGGCATCCACCCCACGGCTGCCAAAACCAAAGCCATCGTGGAGGCCCCTGCTCCAACTAACAGAGCTGAATTACAGGCCTTTTTAGGCCTACTTAATTTTTACGCTGTCTTTCTTCCCCACAAGGCTACGGTCGCTGAGCCACTTCATCGCCTCCTCGACTCGGGTGCCCCTTGGGTGTGAGGCCGCCGGGAGGCCTCCGCGTTCCTAGCTGTCAAACACCTACTCATTTCAAACGATGTCCTAGTGCAGTACAGCGAACACTTGCCCCTGGTGCTCGCTTGTGACGCTTCACCCTATGGGGTGGGCGCCGTTCTCTATCACCAGCTACCCAGTGGGGCAGAGGTGCCAGTCGCCTATTTTTCCCGCACGCTCTCTGCCTCTGAACGCAACTACGCGCAAATTGACAAAGAGGCTCTAGCCATTGTGGCCGGGGTGCGCCAGTTCCATCACTATTTATATGGCTGGCCTTTCCAAATTGTCACTGATCATAAGCCCCTACTGGGTTTGCTGGCAGGAGATCGGCCTGCCCCGCAGGTCCTATCTCCACGAATGACTCGTTGGTTTGTGTTCCTGGCTTCCTATGACTATCAATTGCACCACCGCCCAGGGAAGCAGATCTCTCATGCCGACGCACTCAGCCGCTGCCCCCTGCCCGAAGCTGATGAAGATCCTGCTGCTGTGGCCCCAGTGTTCCTTATCGACGACCTCAACCTTCCAATCTCTGCCGCCGACATCGCCCGGTCGTCCGCAAGGGATCAGGTAATATCCCGGGTGCTAGATTGGGTCAGGCGAGGGTGGCCGAAAGACCCCGTAGACCCCACATTCCTGCCTTTCAAAGCTCGCCTGGCGGAGCTCTCCGTCCAGCGTGGCTGCTTACTATGGGGCCATAGAGTAGTCGTACCTCCCTCGCTGAGGACTACTGTCTTGCGGCAACTGCATTCCGCACATCCCGGAATGGTCCGGATGAAAGCCCTAGGGAGAAGCTACGTCTGGTGGCCCAAGCTGGACCAAGACATAGCCGACCATGTCGCCGGGTGCTCGAAATGCCAAAGCGCCCAAGCGTTGCCGCCAAAAGCCGAGCCGCGCTCATGGGATCCCCCATCCACTCCCTGGTCCCGGGTTCATGTTGATTTCGCAGGCCCCATTCAGGGCCGGATGCTGTTCATTGCCGTGGACGCCTTCTCGAAATGGGTCGAGGTCGTCCACATGTCCTCCACAACGGCAGACGCGCTCATCGCGACCCTGCGCCACCTGTTTGCTACCCACGGCCTGCCCGACATGGTAGTCTCGGATAACGGGCCACAGCTGACAGCTGCAAAGTTCGAGGCTTTCCTAGCTTCCCTAGGCATTCGACATGCCCTCACCTCCCCATTCCACCCCTCTAGCAATGGCCTGGCGGAGCGCGCCGTGCGGTCAGTTAAAGAAGCTCTTTCCAAAATGGACCACCTTCCCTGGCAAGAACGCATTGACGCCTTCTTGCTGGCCCATCACTCCACACCTTCCCCGGAATCCAATATGAGATTAGAGATTAGAGATTTATTAATATTTGTAGGCCGCCCTTTTCCCTGAGGGGACTCAGGGCGGCTCACATAAAATAGGGGAAGGGGAGATACAGACATTAAGATAAGACATATAATAAAATAATAAACAACATACATTCATCATTCGGGAGGGGAATTATCCTTGTCCCCAGGCCTGACGGGCGAGCCAGTTCTTCAAGGCTGTGCGGAAGGCCTGGACGGTGGCGAGGGTGCGAATCTCTACGGGGAGCTCGTTCCAAAGGGTCGGGGCTACTACTGAGAAGGCCCTCCTCCTTGTAGTTGCCAGCCGACACTGGCTGGCCGATGGTATACGGAGGAGGCCTAATCTATGTGATCTTATTGGTCGCAGGGATGTAATTGGCAGAAGGCGGTCTCTCAAGTATCCAGATCCACTGCCATGTAGGGCTTTATGGGTGACTAATAGCACCTTGAAGCGCATCCGGAGATCGACAGGTAGCCAGCGCAGCTCGCGGAGGATAGGTGTTATGCGGGTGAACCGAGGTGCACCCACAATCACTCGCGCGGCCGCATTCTGTACTAGCTGAAGTCGCCGGATGCTCTTCAAGGGCAGCCCCATGTAGAGCACGTTGCAGTATGAGCCCCGCCGAGCTCCTAATGGGACGCCGTTTGCGAACTACCCTTGACCGTTTGCACCCTGCCTATTCAACCCCAAAACCTCTGGATTCCCTGGGTGGGTCTCACTCCTTCGTTCAGGGGGAGGCAGTGTACGCCCGGAATTATGGGGGACATCCCTTGTGGCTACCGGGCGTAATAACTGACCAGACCGGGCCCTGCTCCTACAGGGTCAGGCTTCTCGACGGCAGAGTCTGGAAACGACACTGCGACCAGTTGCGGGGCAGGCGCCAACCACAGACAAGCCAGCAGCCGTCAACCGACCTACCCATTCTGACAGCTCCGACGGACGACGAAGGGGCCATAAACGAGGAGGCCAACGAATAACAAGCAGCAGGAGCCCAAAACCAAAGCGGCGACTTACTTGGTGGGCCAGCTCCGTTATTCGCTCTTCCCCGGCCAGGGCAATCTCAGTCCTCCGATGCAGAGTCCTCGGCCGAACAATCAGAGCCTCCAAGCGGTGCAGAAGGGCCTAGGGCGTCCGGCCGGATCAGGCGGCGTCCAGCATACTTACAAGACTACGCCTGCGCAAACTTAGGGGGGAGGAGTGTTGTGTTCTGAGCTTGCGCTGAGTGAGAGTTTAAGCGGGAAGCGCTCGACAGCTGATTGGCTGATCGTTTGACAGCTCCTGTATAAATAGGGAGCTGTCCAAACGAGCAGCGCGCGTTCCTATCTAAGCCGGTTCTGAACGTTAGCCTGTACTTTAAGGGAATAAACTTGTTAGCCTTTTATTCCTGTCTCCGCCTCAGTTCTTCTGGCGACCCACAGGTCCTTGATACACACCAAAAAGCCTAAAAATTCCTGACGTAGGTGAGGCACACCGTTCTCCTGCCTCATAGTAGAGGGCACTCGTTTGGGTGGGGATTCTTCAGAGGACCCGAGGCAAGAGCAGAGTTTAAGTCCTCTTTGAAGCAGCTGGAAAAGGTACGTGTGGGTCAGAAGGAGGGGGAGGAATTCAAACTTCATCCTCCTAGTACGGGGCTTTGGGCAAAGGCTGGAGGGAAGGACCCTGGCTCTCTTGTACTCTCCCTCCCCAAGTGTAGTTTGATTGCAGGCAGAGCCACGTTGCTTTTTCAAACCTGTAATCAGTGAAGCTGGGCTGGATCCTTCAAGGGCTGGGGGAAAGTGTGTGTGCTCCAGTATGGCTCTTTGACTGGCTTCCTGCCTCCTCCTGTGGTCTCCTCGCTGGTGCTCTCCCTCCAATCCAACTGTGTGTGTGTGTGTGTGTGTGTGTGTGTGTGTGTGTGCGCGCGCGTTTGAGAGAGAGAGAGAGAGAGTGAGTGAGAGAGGGAAGGGGGTAGGAGAATTAGTCCAATCCAACTTGTGTGTGTGTGTGTGTGTGTGTGTTTGAGAGAGGGGGAGGGAGGGAGAGAGGGGCGAAGGAGGGGAAGGGAGAAGAAAAAGAAAGTAGGAAACTTCTTTTGCAAAGGAGAAAAACAAATGCTGTCACTTTAAATCAGAACTGAGCATGGCTGGCTGTGGAATTATGGCAGTTGAAGTCCACAAGTCTTAAAAAATTTGAAACCCACCACTGTGTCAATGCCTCACCAGCCATAAATCTCACCTCATGTCACTGATGAGTACATTGTTATCATTGTAAATCATATATTCAGTTTACTCTTATAATTCCTTCATTTTAGACATTTATTCTAAGAATTAAATTCATATGTATGCCAACTATCTGTTACATCATTATAAATCTATTTAATAGTAACATATCTTCATAGTATCACCTATCTTATTCTGGTATTTCTTTCAGTATATAAAAAAAAGGTTCACCAACATTTTATATTTGTGTATCATTACTTTCAATTTTATGTAAAATCATAAAATATCTATCAAATGTATATAAATACATCTTTATCATTATGTCTCATATATTCCACTACAATTATTATTTCTTCATTTTAAACAAGATATTCTAAATATTCAATTCATATATATATCAATATTCCATTACATTCTTATAAATCTATATAATCTATATAGCAATAGCAATAGCAGTTAGACTTATATACCGCTTCATAGGGCTTTCAGTCCTCTCTAAGCGGTTTACAGAGTCAGCATATCGCCCCCAACAACAATCCGGGTCCTCATTTTACCCACCTCGGAAGGATGGAAGGCTGAGTCAACCTTGAGCCTAGTGGGATTTGAACAGCCGAACTGCTGAACTGCAGTCAGCTGAAGTAGCCTGCAGTGCTGCATTTAACCACTGCGCCACCTCAGCTCTTATATGATAGTAATATGTCTTTATGGTATCTCCTATCACACTCTATTATTACAATTCAAGATTGTGATAATTGTATCCATTGATACAATCCTCTTCTCTAATTTCAAATGTCAATTTACTCATTTCAGCACATTCCATCGTTTTTCGAATAACTTCCTCCTGCATTGGTATTTTCTCATTTTTCCAATTTTTTGCAAATACAATTCTAGCTGCCGTTAAAATATTTACGATAAAATATTTCAAGTCTTTATTGTATGTATCTGGTATAATACCCAATAAAAAAGTCTCTGGTTTAAAGTCTATGCGTTTCTGTGTCATTTTCTCCAACCACATGTAGATATTAGTCCAATAACTTTTACCTTCTATGCAAGTCCACCACATGTGGTAATATGATCCCGGTGTCTGATGACATTTCCAACACTTTTCCGATTTATTCTTGGGCATTCTTGCTATTCTCGTTGGGGGTAGGTGCCACCTGTAAAACATCTTATACAAATTTTCCTTATAAGCTGTTGACATTGTCATTTTATAATTTTGAGACCACAATTTCTCCCATTTCTCTAGTTCAATCCCATGTCCAAAATTTTTTCCCCAAGCTATCATAGGTTCTTTAACTTGTTCTTCTTTTAGCTTAACCTCTAGTAAATGTCCATATAGTTTTTAAATTACTTTTTCATCAGTACCTGTCAAGATTTTATCTAACTCGGTCTTTTTATCAAAGAAACCTTCCATTTTGCAGTCTTTGTCATATTTAGATTGTATTTGCACATATGAAAACCAATTCATTTCTATTCCTTCCCATTTCAGCTCTTGCATAGATTTGAGTTTACCCTCTGCATTCAATATTTCACCATATCTAACTGTTTGTTCCTTTTTGTATATTATTGGATATGAAAAAGCTTCAATAGTTGATAGCCAGACTGGGATTTTTAGGTAATATTGCTTTCTAATCTTCTCCCAATTCAATAACAAAACCTCCCTTAAGTAGTGTCTTCTAAAATAACCCTGTGTTTTGGTTCCTTTATATACCATAAAAAAGCATGCCATCCCAACAACAGGTCATGTCCTTCTAAAGTCAATAGTCTGGAATTCCTTAGTGTTATCCACTCCTTAACCCACACCAAACTTGTTGCCTGGTGATATAATTCCCAATTGGGTAGGCCCATGCCTCCTCTTATTCTAGCATCTTGTAACGACTTCAATTTTATTCTTGCTTTTCCCCCCTGCCAAATGAACTTCAATACTATTTTATTTAATTCGTCAAAGTAATTTTTCCCTAGTCTAATTGGAATTGTCTGGAACAGATACAAAATTATAGGTAAAATGTTCATTTTGATTGTAGAAATTCTCCCTGTCATTGATAATTGTAGATTTTCCCATTTCGTTAAATCAGATGCGATCTGTTGCTTAGGTTTATGATAATTGTTCTCTTTAAGCATGCTACATCTTGCAGTTAAATATATCCCCAAATATTTAACCTTGTTTGTAACTTGGATCTCCAATGCTTCTGCCAATTCTTCCTTTTGTCTCAATAATATATTCTTTGTCAAAATTTTCATTTTATAGAATTCTGCAAGCAGCTCATCTGGGCTTGGAGCCTTGCCATTATTATTTTGTTTTTTAAGTGCTTCGATTAATTCCATCATAGTTATTCTACTTTCTAATATTGTCTCCATTTCTTTAGATATCTGAGGAAGGTTGGTTTCTTGTAAGTATTGTTTAGCTCTTCCCTCTTCTAGGTTCTATTGTTCATACTGTAATGGCTCCTCTCCTAACTTGAGAAAGTAAAGACTCTTGAAACTGATTATTTCAAAAGGAACCTTTAATCAAGCAGGATGGAAACCATTAAAAGCAAAGCAGCATCTGAAAACCTTACGCCATGCAAATGGGATTTAGCTGATAATGACCCCTTCCCTTTGTCCAAATGCAGATTCTGACCAATACACAAGTGTGAAGATGCTTCCTTAACTCTTCTGCCCTGGGAGTCAATAAAGCACACATTCTCATGGCTATCTCTACTTAGACATCAAAGTTATATATCCCACATGGCTACCATAAACATTCCTCCAGAGATATTGGGACCTTCAGTCTCCCGCTGACAGGAAACCAGTTGTAAAGTTGTAAAACTCAGTTGTTTCAGATGTAGCTAATGATTTAATTCCAAGGCTCCCTTCCTCCCAATTGAATGGCAGTATCACATTTAGGGATCTGACATATACAGCTTACCATAGTAATCTTGTATAATTTTCTTCTTCTCTGCAATCCCATAACAAATTTGCCCTTGATTATCTTTTAGTTGCAATATTTTCTTTGATTCTCTCTCTTTTTTCCATTTGTACGCCAACCATCTGCCTGGTTTATTGGCATTTTCAAAATAATTCTGTTTAGCACCTCTAATTTTTGTGCTAATTCCTCCTTTTCCAATAGATCCATTTTGTACTTATTTATATCCATTTTTATTTTAATATCCTTTTTTGTGGAGACTTCTGTAACTCTTTTTCAAGAGCCTTGTAATCATTCTCTAAGCCTTTAAGAAGTTGTTTTTTCTTTATATTTTTCTTTTTTGTATAATCTATTATCAAACCTCTAGTATAAGCCTTCATTGTATCCCAGAGGTTCTGCATCAATGTATCTTCCTTTCTATTTTCTTTAAAGAAAAAAGTCAGTTCTTTTTCCATTTTCTGTACAAAATCCTTTTCTTTTAATATAATATTATTTAATGTCCATCTGGATCTCTTTCTTTGTCCTTTCCATTTAATTATGATTGGATTGTGATCTGCCCAAGTACTTGTTTCAATTTCAAGTTCCTGTACATTACAAATCAGTTCCATTGTAGCCCACATCATGTCAATTCTGGAGTATGATAAATGTCTATTTGAATAGAAAGTGTATTGTTTTTTGTAGGATTTCTTTCTCTCCAAACATCTTTAAGATTTATCTGTCATTTTAAAAAAGGCTTTAGGTAGTGGTTTTCTATTTATCTTTGTAATTTTCTCTGTTTTATAGCCCAAATTTTGATCTACAATTCCATTAAAATCTCCCATCATGCAAATATCAGCATAGTTCAATTGAATTATTTTCCTATGTACTTTTCTGTAAAATTCATCTTGTTTGTCGTTGGGGGCATATATTGCAATTAAAAGTATTTTCTTCGAGTTGTCCATAATTTCCACCATCAAGATTCTTCCCTCATCGTCTGTTTAAATTTGTTTTGCTGGAATTGTATCTTTAACATAAAAGATCACTTCTCTTTTCTTACAGCTTGCCAATGCTGTAAATATTTCCCCAATTTTGGTTCCACCAATAAATGTTCATGCTGTTTTTGAATATGTACTTCTTGTAAACAGATTATATCCAATGTTAATTTTTCTAATTTATGAAATATTCTTCTTCTTTTAATTGCTGAGTTAAGTCCATTTATGTTCATTGAGATCATTTTTTTCTCTTCCATATCTATATTTTATAATTAGGATTTATAGCTCTAGTTGATCTCAGTTCTCGTTGTTCTCTAATGTCGATACCACCTGTAGCCTAGGGAGGTGAAAATGGCCTCCCCCAGGCCCCTGGAGGCCTTCCGGAAGCCGGAAATGGATTGTTTCTGAACTTTCAGTAATCCCATCCTCGTCGCCAGTTTAGAGGATCGAGGCAGGAACAACGCGAGAGCCAGGACGTAACAATAACAACAGGAGTTTATTCAGAAGCAGGAGCTGACAGCGATTCAAATGTAACAATTCCGCGCCAAGGTATTTATACTTGCTAGTTAAAACAGGGGAACCAATGGGAGGCCTGGTAGCGTCTAGCAACTGCTGATGCAGTACCCTGGCCAATCAGGTTGGCTCGGCTGGCTAGCAACAGGCTATGCTGTGCCTCAGCCAATCAGAGCACAGCCTAGACTGTTGCTGGCCTCCTGGTCGTAAGTGAAGGATTTTATGAATCCCCAACACTGTTGAGCCCGTTTTTTGCCCTCCCCAGACTCCAGAGGCTTTCTTGAAGCCCGGAGAGGGTGAAAATGGCCTCTCCTGGCCCTCCAGAAGGCCACAAATCAGATGGCCAGCACATGCATGTACGCTAGAGCTGATGGCTCGCGTGCCGGCAGATATGGCTCCACGTGCCACATGTGGCCCATGTGCCATAGGTTTGCCATGACGGCCCCATGCCATTAGAAACAAATGATTATACAATCTCTTCTTTAAAATCTACAGTGTTCGAGCACCCACAACTTCTAGAAGCAGTTGTTCCACTGATTAATTGTTCTAACTATTAGGAAATTCCTCCTTAGTTCTAGGTTGGTTTTCTCCTTAATTAGTTTCCATCCATTGCTTCTTGTCTTGCCTTCTGGTGCTTTGGAAAATAAATTGACCCATTTTCTTTGTGTCAGCCCCTTAAATATTGGAACACAACTATCATGTCACCCCTAGTCCTTCTTTTCACTAGACTAGCCACACCCCATTCCCGCAACCACTCTTCAGTAACAGTTGATGGTCCTAGCATCAATGGGGTTTTTTAGTTGGAAATTAAAAAGTGACCTTTTTGTAGTCTTTCAGATAAGGTTGAATTCGATGCCCATCATCCATACCAATTAAGATTGATAGGAATTGGCATTCAACAACTTTCAGAAGATTGTGTCATTGGGCATGTGAACCTTACAAGAGATGCTTTATGGAGCAGCCTTTTTCCCTATCAGGTGTTCAGATATGTTAGATTTCAACTCTCCTAATTTCTGCTGGTGAAGAATAGAAATATGTGCTGCAATACTTTTGGAAGCCATGAGGTTAGGAAAGGGGAAAGGAGGCTATTGCATGGAGACCTAAATAACAAAACAGCTAGTAAAATTAGCTACTGTGTGTATATTTCACTGCAAGAAAAATGAGTGATACAAAACATAATTAACAGTTCTGATCAGTTTTATGATCAAGTTCAGTTTGAAATTGACAGAATGTATAAACAAAATACAGATAATCCACAACTTACAACAGTTCAGTTAGTGAATGTTTAGTGAAGTTACAGCAGCACTGAAAAAGGTGACTTATGACAATTTTTCACATTTATCACCATTGCAGCATCCCCATGGTCATGTGATCAAAATTCAGATGCTTGGCAACTGGCTTATATCTGTGACGGTTGCAGTATCTGGGGACACTGCAATGGGAAGCCAGATTTACTTAACAACCATGTTACTAACTTAACAACCTCAAGTTGTAAAAAGGAGCAAAACTCACTTAACAAATTTCTCACTTGGCAACATATATTGTGGACTCAACTGTGGTTGTAAGTCAAGGACCACCTGTGCACACCTTAGGATTGAAGTCTAGAATCTCAAAGCTGGAAAATGTAGTTCAACTGTATGGCTTAGAAAACTGAAATGAAGCAAGAAATTCACTTACTAATTTCTCTAGTAAATTTTTTATAGTTAACACTGTTTTCACACAACCATACCAGTGATGAGTTCCTACTGGTTCAGACTGGTTCAGCCGAACCAGTAGTAGTTTGGTGGCCTGGGTCGCTGGAACCAGCAGCGACCCAGCCTGCCACGCTCCCAAACTGGTTCTCCCGGCTGTGCCATCAATGCCCCTATCTTGTTTTTGGCTTTTGCACATCCACAGAAGCATTTTTATAGTACTTCGCATGTGCAAGCAGTGTGCATCAAGTGCACGCAGCGCGACCATGAGCGAAACAGCAGTAGCGGTTGCTGGAATCCACCCCTGAACCATATGACTTCTCTTATATGGACATCAACCAATGGAGTGCACAGAAAGCAACCTGATTATATTATTACTAAAAAAGATGAAGAAGCTCAATCATTGCATCAAAGACATGGCTGGATGCTGACTGTGGAACAGATGGGGAACTGCTCATTTTGTGAGTGGAAAGAAGTAGAAAGCCAACCTTACAATACAAACTTGGCCATATACCCACCATTTTCAAGGAGAACATCAGGAAATGCTTTGATGTCCTCAACCCTATTGATAGGGAACCATTAAAGATAAATGTAGGGGAAGAACTGCCAAAAATGAAGTAAGAAAAGAAAGCAAACTGGATGTCAGAGCAAACCATGGAAATTGCTAAGAAGAAACAAGAGCCAAAGCAAAAAAGAGAGACAAAAATCTCAGAAAGGAACTTAACAAAGGGTTTCAGAGAGCTATTAGACAATATAAGAAGCCCTCTAGTTACCAAGTCAGAAGGCTACAGGAACACATAGAATAACCACTGAAATATGGCAAGCAACATAAGAATCAGTAAACATTCTAATTAAGCTAGGTCAACAAATTTGAGCAATGGTACAGTGGCCAACGGACTGAAAGATTCAATCGACATGCCAATGCCAAAAATGAGACTTAAGAAAGAATGCAAACTATTATACAATATCCTTAATTTCACATTACTAGAAAAAAAATGTTTAGGACCATCCAATGTTTTAGGTTCTAAGTAACACTCCCCAATGAAAGAAGACTCCAAGGCTTAAAGTTCCTCAAAGTTCCATTTTATTAGAGATGGCACATCTGGTACCTCTGGGAAAACCCGAATCTGAAAGCACCCAAATGAAAGTCCAAGCCCCTGCCCAGCACCCACATGTCTGTTACATGGTCCAATCAGGAACCGGCCCAACTGGAGGTGCTTCCCAGTCATACCCCTCCAGGTACAGGGTAAGATGTCCTTGACTCTCTGAGAAAGGAATGTTATTATGACTATATATCTCCCATACATCATATAATCCCCCCTTCCCTTTTCCCACAGCATTGAATGTGGCAGGCCTGAAGGCCCAATGCAAAAGATGGCTTCCAGGCCTGACACAATGCAGATGGAAAAAGAGATACCAGATATTCAAAGAAAAGGCCAAGGAACACAAGATACTATCGCTGGTGGATACTGGAGAATTGAGAAAGCCAAAGAATACCAAAAATAAGTCACTGTGTGCTTCATTGTTTATACAAAGACATTGGATTATGTCCATCATATCAAACTATGGGATGTGCTTTGAGTCTTTGACAAACAAAGTTCCTGAATATCTCATCATTCCCATACAGGTTAGAAAGCTACAGAATGGGCAAAATATGGTGAAACAGACCCGCTCCAGGTTGGCAAAGGAGTGCAACAAGGGTGTATACTCTCCCTTTGTTTATTTATTCAATTCATATGCTGAGCGTATATTAAGGGAAGCTGGTTTGGAAGAAAATGAGCATGGTTTTAAAACTGATAGAAGAATAATCTGTGCTAAGGTGAAGACCTTACACTGAAAATGCGAAGGATTGGCAAGGTCTAGTAGTCAAGTTAATATACCCATTTTCCCATTCTTTGAGCTGATGCAAAGTCCAGCATATACCAAGTTATTTCACATCAACTTCTTTCTTCTCAGGTAGCGAGGCCATTAGTCATTTTTATAATAATAGCTTGTCTAGTTTTACATATTTTAACCCCATCAACTTTCCCCTCATTGGGCATTCACAATTACAGTACTAATTACAGTACTGCTAGCCTCTTTTCAGGTCGTATAGAGCTAATGCAACCTCTTTTATCATGCAAATATCAACAGGAAAAGAAAGAAGAAAAATGGGGAGGGGTACTCTGCTTGAATTCTCTTCTTCCTCCCCTGCCTCACCACCCTCCCGAAACATAAATGGAGAAGGTGGAAATGTATTCCAAAATTTTTGGAGACCACCAGAAATAGAAAGGCTGGCGTGTAAGTATTTTTTTTACACCACCCTTTCTTGAATAAGAAATTCAAAAAAGAATTTATATACTGCACCAATTTATTGAAGTCCCATTCTGATAGATCAAATAATGCTCAAATAACATTTGGAGAGCATAATGTACCACTTTGTCTTGTTATTGTCTTCTTCCTATTGTTCAGCATTTTCAAAACCAGATTGCAACAATCAATTACGGAATGGTAGCATTTTAATGCAATTTCATAATACATCAGTGAATAAGCACCCATACTTCACAACAGCTGACATAGTTGTCTACAGCATAGCGTAAAGTATTATGTATGGGTAATTAAAGAAACAGAAAGCTCTCCCTTGCTGTGAAGATGGGACATTTCTACTGTGTAATCATTTTAAATGTATGCCAAGTCACACATTAACATTACAACATGCCTGACAATTCACCCTTATTAAAATTAAAAGTGAAACCAAAATTGCTGACAACCTGGTGCATAATATAATTAACCCTGGGTGTTATTTGTAGCTGTTCAGGCCAGTTTGCAGAAAGCTCCAAATGTATAGAACCAGAGTTTGGCAGGAGAAGAGTCAAGAGTTCCTGACACACATCTTGGAGGTAATGAGGTTCAGTAGCACGTTCCATGCCCAGAAACATAGTCCCGGTTGGGGGAGACATGGCCTTCGAGCTGTTGCTGAATTATAAAAGCAACAGTCATACTTCTGATCAGTTTGGTCAATGATCCAGCTCAGTAACATCTGGAAGGTTATCATTTCCCCACCTCTATTCTAATCGATCTTGTCCAAAACATAGGCAAAAAAAAAGACCCATCCCAAAAGGAGGTGGATGGTAGAATCCCATTTTCTGCAAAACGTGTCATCAGAAGCTCACCTAACCCACTCCAATGAGAGATACAACCTATCCTTCTACAGTACTAACAGTAAATGTCATGTGAGCATAATGATCATGCACAACAAAAGTACATCACTAGAGAATTTTACACTGCCAATGGAAATAGTAAGGAAGACAGCTTTCTTCCCATTTATCCAAAAATTGAGGATTTGGACTGGAAAAAATAATAATCTCAAGCATCTGCTTCTGCCACCAATTTCTCCTCTTTCTTCCACTAGATCAAAAAAAAATTTCCTTGGAGAATGCAGAAGAACGTGTAGAGATGGGTGTATGTGTAAATGTGCAGAACATCTTTCTTACTGGGGTTCTTAGTCTTGTTGCCCCAGTTCAAGGATCCCTGCATATCAGGAGATGACAGGATAGGAGGGGACCCACTGTCATCTCCATGGGCTCATTCATCATATTTTTCAAAGAAAGATTTCTTCTCCTGGGAAAAGGAAATTAGAATGTGGAGGTAACATGTGCAACTTCCTTGGGTCCAGACATAGTATGATCTCATGCTGTTTCCCTGAAAATAAGACCCAACTGGAAAATAAATCCTAGCATGATTTTTCAGGATGCTCATAATATAAACCCTACCCCCAAAATACGCTCCAGTTAAGACTATCAGCTAAATGGCTGCATTTAGTATCATATTTCCCTGAAAGCAAGACCTAACTGGAAAATAAGCCCTAATGTGTCTTTTGGAGCAAAAATTAATGTAAGACCCAGTCCTATTTTTGGGGAAACACAGGTATAAACCAACAAGAGAATACCATTTTTCCTCATATCAACGTAGAAGGTACATTACCAGAAAATTATATTAACAATGTGTGTGGCACATGTTGCTATTTAACTGTCAACCAAGCAATTTTCCAAAGAACTAGATTTGTACAATAAATGTCATTATCTGGAAAAGAAAGGCAAGGCCAGCATGGTAGGAAATCATGACATGAAGATCAGAAACAATCAGCAATTAAAATATAAGAAGAGACAGTATCAATATGGTTAACTGTGAAAAGAAACTTAATATTCCCAAACTGTACACTGCTATGAAAGAAAGGAAAACTTCAAAAAATTATGACAATGACAATGTAATTATAGTAATGCTATCATTTTTCCAGGCTATCTCATATTATATTCTCATTTAATTCATGATTTCCTTAGCTCTCAGTTTTGAGTCCAACACTGTTTCTTCATACACTCCCCTTCCAGGGCCCACTTATTTTTATATTCCAAATTATGCATATATCCTCACTTTCAGTTTGGATGTGCCTATATTGTCTTCGGAATGGAGAAGGCAGTCCTTCAGATAAGTAGGTGCCAAACTGTGAAGATTCTATACATCAACACCAAGACTGTAAACTTTTTATCGGGAAATAAATTACCAACCAGTGCATGAACATAGGATTGGTACTCTCCTAGAACCAATAACAGTCACATTCTGAATAATTGCAATTTCTGACAGTCTTTAAGGGTAACCCCATATAAAGTTCATTGTGGCAGTTTACTTGAGTGATGATCAAAGTGTAAATGATTACAGCTAGATACTTCTACATCAAATAAGTTCACAACTGGCCAAGCAGCAAAGCTAGGTAAAGTCCCCTCTAGCCTTGCATTCACTTGCTGTTTTAGCAAGAGATGTGAGTCTATAAAGCTCCCCCCCCCCAATTGCAAACATCCTCTTTTATGGGTAAGGTCTGCCCAATGGTGGGGTGCAACCGGTTTAACAACTGGTTCAGCAAGCATGCATACATGCGCTTTGTGCACGCGCATGCCTAACATGTGCTTTGTGCAGCGTTCAAAAACCATGCATTTTAAGCTTAAAAACATATCTTCTATGTCAGCGCCGGTGAGCAAAATAGCTGACAGGTGGCAATCCACTATTTCGCCTGAATCAGCTGAGCTAAAAAATAGGGAAATTTAGAACAGGAAAGAGCAGGGGTGGGTGGACGGGACCAACTGCTTACCACAATTACTGGTTCCCCCAAACTGGTCCAAACCGGTTGAATCCCACCCCCTAGGTCTGCCCATCCAGAGACAACAGCAGACTCAACAGAGAACTTCAATGTACAAAAAGTAACTCCATCTTATTTGGGTTCAGCTTCATCTGTTCCCTTCCATCCAGACCCTTACAGTCTACAAGCTGTAAGGACATTCACAGCATTTCCCCTATGACTCTGAAAGGCATCAGTTTATTGGTGGTCCTGAAACACAAATCATCAGATGAACTTAACTAATGGCTTCATATAAATGTTTAAAAGCAGGTAAGATAGAACCAGCCGCTATGAAATTCCACACATCAAAAGCCATAAAAAGTGCTTTTCCTCCCTCCCCTCTCCCAACTGATTGACACTGTCCATTAAGGAAGGAGCAGAACAGTTTTTCCAATCTCCAACTCTTACATGTAGTCAGGTTTCACCCAAGAATCGATAGCATTGACAACTGTTGGGAGATCCAAAGTGACAAAAGGTGCACTATCTTCATGTAAGTCTCAAAAAAAAATCATCAAAAAGTGCAATCAATGCCATCTCTGTCCCATGTCCAGTCCTGAAACCAAACTGAAAAGAGTCTAGAAGATAATCAATCCACTTCCGCTAAGTGCTACAAAGCTGACCTAACGCTTTTTGGCAATATCCTCTAGTTATTGTCATTTGTTACACCATTGGAAATTAGTGCAAAGAGTACAAATTAATAGGATTGGAATATCATACTCGATATAGGGGTTCTTTGGAATAGAGTCCCACCAAAATTATGCTTGGAATCTGAACATTTAAAATGTTCCTAAAATGTACTAAAGTATCATGGGCTTCTGTAAAGTGGCTTTAAAAGTAAACAAATAAATATTTATCATTTTTTGGAATCCCTGGAGATTAATATCATTTTATGTCATCGACCTTTTAGTTTAGAAACTCTTTATTTCATATAAATTATAAGTGCAATCTGGTGGTTTGTGAATCAATGGTTGATTGTACGGCACAGCAAACAAGATGAGTAATAGGTAAACAGAAATAGGCAAATTTTACTACAGGGATGCCAACAGTAAGTTATAGTTTAGCTGTGGTTCTAAAATCATGCAATAGAAAGGGAACAGAATAAAAGAAAAACAACTAGTTTGGGAGATGGCAAAGAGAATGCTGAGAAACATACTTTGGAATGGAAAAGGGGGAAGAGAAAAAGGCAAGAGAAAAAACATCACAGGAATAAGCAGAAAGGCCCTTCTCTACTGGCAGAAAGATTACTAATGAACAAGAGGAATAGAAGACATAACATTTTGTACAAGGAATCCCAGAATTAGATCTAGCAGCAGAATCAATATAATGTGAAGAGTTGGAAGTTTGCCTGTGAGGACAAGATGAGAAGCACTTTGGAGTTCTAACTTAAGAGGAGAAAGATACTACCAAAGAGAGGAATAAAGCAAATTAAAGACTTACAACCATCAGCCAGCTTCAGGAGACATTGGCAGAGATTACTGAAAGGCTGAGGAAGAAAGTACTTGTTTACTCAGTTGTTAATTGAATAGTTTAATAGGAAGTCCCTATTGCTCCAATGTCCCAGGGTCAAGCAACCAGAACCACACATGAATAGTCTCAAACTAACTTTACTTTTTGTCAGCTAATGTTATAAGAATTGACCAGCTAAGACTTCAAGGATTTTTTTGGGGGGTGGGGGTCATGCTTATACCATTTTTGGCTGTGCAACAACTCCAAGCTAGGCCCTTCCTTGACTCCTCCTTCCAGTCTAGCTGGCAATTCTGCAACACAGTGTGTGAGCAGTTCATATACTTGTATGTTTTTTTGCTAATGATATAAGCAAAAGTGTAAGCAGGTCATAAGTGATGGGATGATCATTTTTCATACTGGATGGGCCATAAGGGACTTCTTGGAGCTCCTCCACCCTGGCCATCATTTATGGAAGAGCAGACAGCAACTTTGAGGAAATCAATTCTATAGAACAATAACATTTTTTTAACAAACTTCAGAAGGTTGCAAGCATAATCCCAGGATTAGCTCCAATCTTATATCTGGAACCACATAATTGACTGTAATATGCTATTATAGCAAGGATTGTTTTATAGTGTGTCTGCACTGCAGTTAGTTATAAGTGCATAATAAAAATTCTATTCCCTGCTCAGAGAAATATATAATCTGAAGTACAGAAACTCCAAGCTTACTGTCTTCTATAATTACCTTCCCTTTCTCCATCCGCTATATTTAAAAGTTAATCTTATTGCAGCCCACATTCCAAGGCCTGAAATATATTTTTGGGTAAATAAAATTGCTATTTCTAAATTGCTTTTCTATAAAGATGGATTTTTTTTGTACCAATGCAATAATCTTTAAACAAGATCTATCTTACTCAGGCACGGGCCTTTAGCATATTTACCCTGAAATCTTAAACAATGCCAGAAAATATTACAAATTTAAAATAATAAAATAAAATAACTTTAATACACATACATTTATATGTATTTATGTATATAATAGATTATTTATGTCATTGCTTCTGACTTTTAATATCTATACCCCTTTCCATATCTATTTGCCTGTAATTTATATTTAAATGTTTATCTTGTATTTGCATTCTCCCAGAAGTCAATGCTCTATAAATCAACAGAGCATAAATATTCTCTTCAGAAGGACTTTACACTATTATTATTCTGCCAACCAAAGTTCTCAGTTTCATTTGTAGATTCTTGATCACATTTGCAGATTAGAGAAGAACAGTTGCAAAACAATTATGAAAGTTTTGTAGTTTTTTGTAGTTTTATTATACTTGTATGCCGCCCTATTCCCGAGGGACTCAGGGCGGCTAACAAACAAGTGGGGAAGGGGAAAATACAAAAAACAAACAAGACAAAAACAAGATGCACAAAACAGATTAAAAACAACACAACAGTCACAGCAATTCAAGTGGGGCTGGGAACTCATCAACCCCAGGCCTGCCAGAATAGCCAGGTCTTGACAGCTTTGCGGAAAGCCAGAAGGGTGGTGAGGGTCCGAATCTCCACGGGGAGATCGTTCCAAAGGGCCGGAGCAGCCACAGAGAAGGCCCTCCCCCAAGGGGTCGACAGTCGACATTGGCTAGCTGATGGTATTCGGAGGCCTAATCTGTGGGATCTAATTGGTCGTAGGGAGGTAATTGGCAGGAGGCGGTCTCTCAAGTACCCAGGTCCGATACCATGTAGGGCTTTAAAAGTAACGACTAGCACCTTGAAGCGCGTCCGGAGTCCAACAGGCAGCCAGTGCAGCTCGCGGAGGATAGGTGTAACGTGGGTGTACCAAGGTGCACCCACAATCACTCACGCGGCTGCATTCTGGATAAGCTGAAGTCTCCGAATGCTCTTCAAGGGCTGCCCTATGTACAGCGCATTACAGTAGTCCAGTCTTGAGGTCACAAGGGTGTGAGTGACTGTTCTGAGAGCCTCCCGGTTCAGGTAGGGACGCAATTGGTGCACCAGGCGAACCTGGGCAAATGTCCCCCTGGTCACAGCCGACAGATGATGTTCTAAAGTCAGCTGTGGGTCCAGGAGGACTCCCAAATTGCGAACCCTGTCTGAGGAGCGTATAATTTCACCCCCAAGCCTGAGAGATGGAATACAGGGCCAATCTTTGGGAGGGAAAAACACAAGCCTTGTCGGGATTGAGTGCAAACTTGTTCACACCCATCCAGACTCTGACAGCCTCCAGGCACTGACACATCACTTCAACCGCTTCACTGAGTTGGCACGGGGCGGGCAGATACAACTGTGTATCATCCGCGTATTGGAAATAGATATAATAGCCAGCCTGGTATAAAGGTGAAGGCATGCTGGACTGATGCTGGGAAGATCCAGGTTTAAGTCCACCCTCAACCATGGAAGTTCATTAGCTGGTCACTTTCTCTCAGATCAAGCTAACCAATGAGATTGCAACTAGAGAGCTGGAAAAAAGGACTATGAAACTGGATTGAGCATATTATATTTGACTAGGAAGCAAGAAACACATGCCAAAGACTGGTACCAGGATAACTTAAACAAGACACCCTTTTGCTGGACTGCATTGTGATCCTTGACATTGGGTTGATCTAGCCAAGGATTTGTCACAGACTTGAATGTAACAATTTGATTACAGCCATGCCAGAATCTAACTCCATCACCTTGTCCTGCTCTCTGTTCCCTTTGCAGTTCCTGTCTCATCTCAGACAAGGCGTGGTTTTCAATCATTGGATTTTTTTAAACATTGTGGAGCTGTCTTTAAATAAGTATGCCCCCCTTGCAACAAAAACTACACCCTGTGCAAGTGTGTATGAAAGAATGTGTGTGTAAAAGCACACAAATGCATTGACTAAGGCAAAGCAACCGGCATTCTGCACAGCGAAGGAAATGCCAGGAATTAATGGAGCTGTTACAAATCAATGTCATTTCATCTGCCCTTTTTATTTTTCCCACTGGTAATGCTAAGGAGCAAAACAGCAAGAGTGATTAAAACCACTCAGCCTCCTCTAGGCCAGGCGTCTCTAATCTCCAACACTCGCGACCCCACTGGTGTAGGGACTCGCAGACCCACTAACATGAGTGTCACTGTGTCTCAGTCCCACTCACATTGTCACTGACACTCGCAGCCCCGCTCATATGAACAATGGATGTTTGTGCGCACACACGTATGAATGCATGCATTCACCTGCCCCTCCACAAAACCATCCCCTCTTTTCCCCACTGCCCCCATTCCGGGCCACAGAAAGACTAGGAAACTCTGCCCCAAAACTCAAAATACTCTAGGTGCCACTCAGAATACTATTGATTAGAAAATCCTTCACATTCCTATTTTTTTTTCTACTGTTCTTGACATTTCCATATTCAATATCTCTAATTCTAAGATTTGTATTCACTAGTAAATGCTAAGGTTAGCTAATCAAGCTGTTGCTAGTTTATTTCATTATGACATAAAAGGAAGCAGTAATTCACTGCCCGAGGTATTCATGTCTTTCAAACGAACATTCATGTCTTTCAGACTTTCAAGCCATTTGTATGATTGAGTTCAACTAAAATGAAATAATCAAGAGAGAAACTGAGAGGCTAGGCAGCTCTTCTAAAGACTAGGGGGGTCTACAGTAAGGTGACCAGACATCCTGCTTTTGGCGGGACACCCCCGATTTTTGATGCATTTTCCCGCGTCCCGCCCGCTTTTTTAAAAGGCACGCTTTTTTTGGCGCTTGCAGCTCCCGCCCATCAGCTGCTGGGCTGGCTCATCGTTCTGTTCTATGCTACCTACAAATTTAAGCCAGCCCAGCCTGCCGCTCACTGATTTGATTGGCTGGACTCCAGCCAATCAGTGAGCTGGCCAACCAGCTCACTGATTGGCTGGACTCCTTAGCTGAGGACGCATGTGCGAGTCTCCATTTTATTTTGTCTTTCTTGTTGGGGTTGCAGCTGCGCTTACTGGTGGTGAGTAAAATAAATCATGTTTTGTAAAAAAAATTTACTCGGGAGTAAATTTTACTTACTCCCGAGTAAAAATTTTACTCGGGAGTAAAATTTACTCCCGAGTAAAAATTTTACTCGGGAGTAAAAAGTGGCTGCCGGTCGCGCAGAGAACTTCCACGTGGTTCCATCCAGACTTGCCGCCCGTGCTGGCTGTGAACTCCGCAAAGCCAAAGGGGGAGAAGGCAGGGGGCTGTCTCCTCCTCCCAGCCCAGCAAACAGTCCGTTTTTCAGCCGTGCAGACAATTTCCACGTGGCTCTCGCAGCCCGGCAGAAGCATTTTTTCGGGGGAGGGCTCTGCCTTAAGCAAGAATTGCATTAAAGACCAGAGCAACAGGTATTTCCTTATTTGCCTGGAGACAAATAATTCCTAGGGATACTTGCCATGTTCTTTCATCACCATGACGATCTTATTTTTTTGAGCTAAATGTATTTTTCCAGTTTGAATTGGGCATAATCTTTTTTTATTGATCCACTGTCAGGAAGAGGGATTATAATTTAAAACAGATGATTTCAGTGGCATCTTTTTTATTAATTTAAATTTCTTTCCGTTCTCCATACCCATCTTCTTGTATCAAATAATAGCTGTGGATTCATTGGTATTAAGTGTATATGTTTGAAGCAGTGCAGGAAATCTTGAAAACTTATGAATTTCTCTCCCCTCTGTGGCATTAGGCCTTAGTATCTGATTTGCTATATAACTTAGCAGTAGTTATTAGCACTCTTGGTGAATGATTCCCTTTTCTCAAATTATCTTGAACAATAGTTTGCAATGTTTTCATATCTTGCATCCAGCTTTTTAAATTTATTATTAAATAATTTGTATTCTATCAGGGGCTTTCAGCAGTTTACAGCAACAAAAATGCCAAATAAAATTATATTATTATAAAATCATTGTAACAATTCCACAAAAACAATAAAAAGAAAATCCAGTGATAAAACCATATTAAATCCCAATGGCTCTAGAAGACAGAATAATTTGTACAGCCTTCCTGAATGGACAGCAGGTTAGGGCTCCCTGCTCTGGAGGAGGTTTCCAAAGGATGGGCACCAGCTGAAACCTTCCTCCTGAGAAAGCCCTACCTTTGTCATGAATGGGATTACAGGGCCTCCCCAGAAGATATTTAAAGCTCTGGTAAGATAGCTTTGAGGGGGGTGGTCTTTAAATATTTGGACTTTAAGCTGATTTTGGAACATCTGTAAATTTGAAAGCACAAAAAATGCTATTGGCTTGTTTCCAGATGAGTCATTTACTGTAAGGAGTATAGGCTCAATGTATTTTAAAATAATATTTTATTTATTGTGCATATGATTTTTTAAAATAGTGGTATTCTGTGTTGATTCTTTTTTTAAATTGTCTTAGACTATTTAAAAAAAGATTCTATCCAAAATAAATTGAAACAAGCCATTTTTAAAATTTCTATGCACAATACTTTGAAATGGACTCAGGAGTCATGATTGACACTGAGTGAATTTGCACTTTTAATAATCAGGAAGATACAATGGCATTGAAAAAAGGGACTGATGACCATTTTTCACACTTAGCGACCATTTTCACACTTAGCGACCGTTGTGGCATCCTCATGGTTACGCGATCAAAATGTTGATGTTTGGCAACGGATTCATATTTCTGATGATAGTTTGAAATGGTGACAGTATAAATTATTGCTGGTGTAATACTTAACAATGGTTTTTAAGGATTTCTTTTATTTATAGAATACCTTTTTATTATTTTGGGGGGATTTTTACTTTTAAATTGTTTATAAAATGTATTTACTACAAGAAATGTTCCTTTTTGCAAATGTGATCTTTGCAAATCTTTGTGATGCAATATGTTCAGACCAGGTTTATGTGTCTCAAAGTGGCTGCTATTCTATGGGCAGGCCAGGTTGGTGCAAGGCAGCTTTGCCAGATTTGGTGTGTTTCACCCTCATTGAATTTTATATCGTATAAAGAATGGAAGGAGGAAGGAAGAGAAAAAAGGAGGAAGGGAGTGAGTGAGGAAAGAAGAGGATGGAAGGAGGGAGGAAGGAAGGAAGAGAGGGAAAGAGCAGAAGACAGATAAGGTGAAGGTAGATAAGCAAGAGGAATGAAGGAAGAAGTGAGGAGTCTCGAGGAGGGGGAAAACATTTAGTGACCAAAGTTACAATGGCATTGAAAAAAGTGACTGATGACCATTTTTCACACTTAGCGACCGTTGCGACCATTTTTCACACTTAGCGACCGTTGCAGCATCCTCATGGTCACGTGATCAAAATTTTGTTTGGCAACAGATTCGTATTTATGCTGGTTTCAGTGTCCTGGGGTGACCTTTTGACAAAAAAAATTTTTTAATCAAGCCCCCCCCCCCCCCCGGTCAAGGGTGTCCCTCTTTTCCAATCTGAAAATCTGGTCACCTTAGTCTACAGGAAGTGGGTTTTTTTAAAAAAAAAAAAAAGTCAAGATGTCAAGCACAATTGTACAAAGGTTCAGCCCTTTTTTATGTTTGTGTGAAGTACACTGAAAGGGGACAGAGCTTCAATTGTGCAGCTGCACCAAAGGTGGGTTCCTACCAGTTCGCACCTATACGGTAGAACCGGTTTGTCAAATCTACTGAACCAGTTAGAAGAGGTTCCACCAGTGGACCTGGAAAGCAGGCCACACCTACAGAAGAGGTTCCAAAATTTTTGAAACCTACCACTGGTCCTTGGATATGATTATTCTACACTATCATGCTCATATTTATAAAACTCAGTGCCTCTGTGAAAGGTAAGGATGACTACTGCGTTTGTGGTGCAATCAGAACATTGCGTGTATTGAAGTTGTTTTAACACAAACCAAAGATGCCTTTTAAAAACAAGTTTACATCATATTCTTATGCATGCCAGTGCTGTGTGTGAGGTAATTTAAGGTGGTTCTGACAAGTGTCGTTGGCATCTTCGTATCCAGTCACATGGGTGGCAAGCCACTCCCACAAAGGAGGCCACACCCACAGAGTAGGTTCGAACAATTTTTAAAACCCACCACTGAGCTGCACCCATTATCTTCCTCAGTTCAACACAGAGGTGGGCTGCTGGAAGTTCACAGAGGTTCGGGGTAACCTTTAGCTAAGATTCTGTGCAGTTTGGAGAACCCCCAAATCCCACTCCTGGCTCCCCCCGCCCACCCCACCCCTCCCAGGGGTCCCCAAGCAGCTCGTTTTGAATGCAGGTAAGTGCAGGGCACATGCGGAGGCTCGGGGTGTGTGTGTGTGTGTGTGTGAAAAACGGGTCTACCAGAAGTTTGGGAAGGCCAGAAACAAGAGGGCCTCT
This sequence comes from Thamnophis elegans, assembly GCF_009769535.1. Taxonomy (NCBI): domain Eukaryota; kingdom Metazoa; phylum Chordata; class Lepidosauria; order Squamata; family Natricidae; genus Thamnophis; species Thamnophis elegans. The sequence continues at coordinate 20,364,223 of NC_045544.1, forward strand.
GGAGCCTGAGGAGGCTGTTTTCGTCTCCCAGAGGCTCAAGGAAAGCCTCCGGAGCCCGGGGAGGGCAAAAAGGCCCCGACTAGGCCACCCCCACCATGGCCATACCCACCCAGCAACTGGGCAGAGACCCATTGCTAAAAATTTTGAAGCCCACCCCCCTGGTTCAACACACACACACACACACACACAGTAGACTGCTAGTTAATCTATTCCCCTTAACTAGCAGTCTACTTTAGTCCGATAGGTAAAAATAAAGCTTATTTTCTACCTTGTGTTAAATTTGGAAAAAGTTGTTTTCATCTTTCTGAGTGATCTGCTTCTGTGGGACCTTCCATTATTCTGCTTTTAGATGTAATTGGCTCTTCCAGAGATTCTTGACTATGTGACAAGCATTTCATTCTCAGAAGTACCTTTAGAAAGAGTTGCCCATTTCCAACTTGTTTATTCATCTATTATTAACAGAGCCTTGATACTTAGCGTAGCTGTTGCAAATAGGCAAGTACATCAAACACAGTATAGAAGAGAAAAATGGCATGTTAAAAAGCCCATAGGTAGCAAGGCTAAGATTCACTCTCTAAAACGTACAACTAATGTATATGCAGGGAGATTCGTAGCCTAGAAACTATTCCCCACTGCTTGTTCCTTTTTTTGTTTCCTTTTGAAGGGCTTGTGGAGATAGCTGTGGGTCCTTTGATAAAAATTTCTAAAGATTGCTAATGTTATTATTTTTATTGCCACTTCAAGGTGCTACTTCAAGGTGCGCTTCAAGGTGCTACTTACCATACATAAATCTCTCCATGGTAGTGGATCTGAGTACTTGAGAGACCGCCTCCTGCCGATTACCTCCCTTCGACCGATCAGATCGCACAGATTAGGCCTCCTCCGAGTTCCATCCGCCAGTCAGTGCCGACTGGCGATTACGCGGAGGAGAGCCTTCTCAGTAGCAGCTCCGACCCTTTGGAACGATCTCCCTGTGGAGATTCGCACCCTCACCACCGTCCAGACCTTCCGCACAGCCCTTAAGAACTGGCTATCCCGTCAGGCCTGGGGATAAGATTCTAATCCGCCGCACCCGAATGCTGAATGAAAGTTGTGTTTTATTGTTTTATTTTTATTTACGCACTGTCTTATGTTTTATCTTGCACCCCCCTTCCCATGAACTGTAAGCCGCCCTGAGTCCCCTCAGGGAAAAGGGCGGCCTATAAATAACAAATAAATTCTAAATTCTAAAATTCTAAATTCACTAGTCAGGTGGTCTGAAATATACATAGAAATGCTTGGTTGCCTTTTTGTCTCTGTATAAGGTACCATGACTGGTCATTAGCAGGAATGACCCCTTTTTAATCATTTCCTTTAAGCAGGCAGCTTAATTCATTTCCCATTTTGTCTGCTGGGCAGCAATTTTTATTAGCTGGGATCTGTCAGTTGTCTTTAGTTTCTTTTCTCCAATCTTCTCTGAAAATGAGCTCTATCAATGCAATTTGAAATATAGTCTCTGGCTATGGATTGCAGCTATTTTAAATGCTGTGTTTCTTACCACTATCCTTGCAGAGAAAAGAATGATTTTGCCGTATTGCTTGCTATTCTGTTTTCCCAGCCTATGTTGAACACTGACACAAATCAACCTGTTTCAAAAATCAATGGAATAAATTATTGGAGGGGTAGAAAACACTGGGTGTATGTGGCCTCAAAGACACTCTTGTAATTCAAAAAAAAAATCCAACTTTTTTTTCATACTGGTCACTAACTTTTGAATTTATTGCATTATCATCGCTATCGTCTCATACTTAATTATATGTGATCAAAGATCAGGCAAGCATTTGATGCAAGAAAATAGATCCGTAATCATACAATTACCCACAATGTCGGGAAGGAAAGGCAAATAGAAACAAAATAGGAAATAAACTCTTTTAAAGAACCCTTGGATTATCATCAGAAGAAACAGAGCTCTCAGCCACTAGCGCAGGGGTGTAAAACTGGTGGCCTGTGGGCCAAATGCCACACCCCAGCTCCGCAAAGGGGAAAAACATCATGAAACATCATGTGATGGCAATGTAACGCTGCTAGTTTGACATCCATGCATTAGCACATCATAGCTGAACAGCGATACTGCAATTGGTTAAAAAAATATGAAGATTCCATGCTAAATTTTCAACCCTGCACCCTCTAACTCTGTTCCAGAGGTACAGACTACAATTTACTACTACTTGGCTGCCTGTGTTACAGGTATCTGTAGGAGCAGGAGCAGACTCCGACAGCAACGGGCCTGATGAGTTGGCTCTGGAGGATGTGGAGGACCCTGGACAGAGTTCTGACTCCGAGCAGGGTACAGAGAGGCTGGTTGGCCACCAGGAGGCACCTGAGCCTTGGACCAGTGGGGAGGAGACAAGGGAGAGTGAGCCAGATGCCAGTAGTGAGTTCTTCCTGGATGCACGCCATCGAAGAGCTACTAGGCCTCAGGAACAGTTGCGCAGTTACAAGAGGTAATTGCACTCAGCTGGTGGTCGTTAGCCTCCTCTCCAGACTATAAAAAGACTCCTTGTGCACATGCCCCTCTTTGCAGAAGTCAACACAGGATTGAATGTTGGAGGACATTACTGTGAGTTTGGCAGGCTGGATTGCTGCCAAGCCTTATCTGTGTTTATTGCTGCCCAAGCTTGTCTGTGCCGGTTTGCTGCCAAGGACCTGTCTGTCTGTTAATTAAATGTTGTAACTTATCTTTGGCTTGGAGTGTGTGTTGGTGTGGGACGAGGGGGGTCAGAACAGGTATCCCACCCTGAAAAGCTTCCTGAAGAAATTTCAAATTGTTCCCATTTGGGTTTTCAAGGATTCTATTTGCGCCTTCCTAGAAATCAGGAATTGGACTAAGGTTGCAGTGGAAGATTAACAAATAGGAAAAATCTGGTGTATGCTTTTGTCAGCAGCCTCAGACAAGGCTTAAAGTTGAACCCCTTCCTAGGCCTAAAGATAATAAACATTGTTTAATCAAACACAAGAGAGAGGTGCAGATTCAATCAAAGAGAAAATAGATTAGTTAATAGAGATGGAGTTAATCTGGTCATTTTAAATTCTCGTTCAGATTGAGCAAAATGAAATAATATTAGATTGAAAGCAATCAAAAGCCTGCTGGTATAAACTGCATCTGCCACAAAGTCACTAAAATGCATAATTCCAATTAAAAATCTAAAATCCCCAAAACAGAACGTTATATATTACATTAAATAACAAATCAAGGAGCAAACCTGCAGATAGGTTTCAGACCCCAGCAAGTATTGTAAAACTACATAATGGAAGAGCCCAATGCAAATCCAAGAAGACAACAATATATTTCAAACAAATATACCATTCAGAGATCAACCAGCAAAGATACACAGTTCAAACAGCACAACCTTCACTGCTTCATTGACAAAAAATTGTGAATACAGAATCCAACAGATGTAATGTATATGCCCTAAATCAGTGGTTCCCAACCTTTTTATCGCCGCGGACCAGTCAGCCTTTGATAATTTTACCGTGGCCCGCTGAGCGCGCGCAGGGGTGGGGGGGGCGTTTTTCGCGACGACACATTGATTGCGTACCTGCGCGGGGCTCTCTTCCCTGGAGCCTTTGCGCACGGCCCAGGAGCTTTTGCGCACGGCCCAGGAGCCTTTGCTCTGCAGTGATCATGTCCCCCGGCCGCTGCAGCGATCATGGCCCCCAGCCGCTGCAGCAATCATGGCCCCCGGCCGCTGCGCGGCCCGGTGCCAGGTACTCCATGGCCCGGCACCGGTCCGCGGACCGGGGGTTGGGGACCACTGCCCCAAATGACAAGGGGGATTCATTCCTTCTTGATCAAGCCAAAACAATTGATTTGATTCATCTAGTTCAGTGGTTCCCAAACTTGGCAACTTTAAGACTCTGCTGGTTGGAGAATTCTGGGAGTTGAAGTCCACAAGTCTTAAAGTTGCCAAGTTTGGGAACCACTGATCTAGTTGGAAGATCTGGTAGGGAAGTACAGTATGTAATTCTACCCAAGCCTTTAAAGCAGTGATTTCCATAAATATGTGGTTGAAATTTTGACACAAGTACCTCTTTTATTGATCCAGATTATTTGAGTAACCTATGGAAATATCTGATTGAACATTCTATTGGGGAAGTCACAGAAATTTCCAGAATAATCTCAGATTTCAATAGGAAACACAGTATCTGAAGCATACTTATTGCCCTTCAATCTGTAATGTGAATCCTCAATTATTGGATAAACAACTTAATTGTACTGCTCACTGTGGCTTCCCACAGATTTTTCCCTAGTATTCCAAAATTTACTACACAGATGCATTTTTTGCTATCTAGAGAATTAAAGCTTGTTGAAGCTTTGCCGCCTGCCTCAATTTTGTGAGGCATTTCATTCCCCACAGTTGCTAACATCAACTGATTTCCTAATACAGTGGTTAATGTATCTGTTTGCTTTTTGCTTCCAAATTGAAGAATAGACATTTCCCAAGACTGCCCTATGCAGATGTCACTGTCATTCTATCTTTAATACATGTACGACTAGAGAATAATCATTGTCTTGATCCAATACTTTCATGAGAAGTACCTGATTATTAATAACTCCCCAAAACAAGACGTTCTTTCCCAGCAAACCTAAAAACTTTAGATGAATCATTAATGGTCACAGGATACAACTAATTAAAATATTGAAATATCTCGGGATTATATGGAAGAAGAGGCATTCATACTGTTTATTAATCCCAACTTGGTCAAAACATTAATTTAGCGATTTTATTATTTTATTATTCATTAGATGTTTGTCTGTAGCCATAAAACTCTTCCAGGCAAAGGCCTCAAAACTGTTACGTGCTTCAGGCACCCTCTGACGCATATTCTAACTTTAGACTGCTTTAACCTGAGTAATCAAGGTTTCTTAGTGCTATACAGTCATTGGCATTCCTATATGTGTTTTAATGGGTCTCTCAGGCAAGACTCTGGACTAATTAAGAGTAGAAACAAGAGCAAGATAATATTTAATTATAGACTGACATTCATTTATCTTCCAATTGGGCTGATGCACTTTGTTTTAAATGTTGCCTTTCAATCCACCCAACAGAAGTCCCTAAAGTAATAAATTATTTCAAGTGGCCTGTCCCTCACTATTTTATGTAGCCTTTGCTGGTCCCAGCCAAAAGTCATATTGCGGCTCCTAGAAATTTACACAATCTGAATCAATTGCCCACTTTTTCAAGACACCAAATTAACTAATGTTTAATTGGAGATTAAAGTCAATATTTAATTGAAGGTACAATTGAAACACTGCACCTTCATAAAATTATACCTGGGCTTTTTACTAGCATGTTGCAATGTCCTGTGTGCTTTTGTGTGTCCATGTGACACAGAAGAGTGAATTGATTATACATGTTCTTTTGGATGGCAGAATTTGATAACATATCAAGAACTTATTTTCCCCCTTTGAGTGACAATTCCTGGCCATTCAGATGAGTTATGCGCTGATTTTCTTCTTGATGACCACGCCTGTTTTGTAACACATATACTTGTGGACTTTCATTTCCTAGTTTCAAGACTCAAATAGTAGATTCAGAATGAAAAATAACCTGAAGGCTGTATTTCCTTACGGGTGTTTTTGTTTGGTCTCATAATTGTTTGAAAAGAATCCTGCAGAATTCTCTCAGAAAAGTAAAGAAATAATACTTAATAAAATGAAATGCTTTTCCTTCATAATTATAACCATTCTCAACTCTTATATCTGTGTCATTTTAACTTTTAACTCATTCAAAAGCCACAAGAGCTTTCTAAATAGCCCCCCGCCCCCCATTTTTTAACCCGTTTCAAGTGCATTTGCACCATCTTGTTTTTGAGAAGTTCCGACTTGTATTAAATTTGAGGATTTCTGCCCATTAGAACATAGTTCTGAAAGAACTTGATAGAGTTCTGTCTGGAGGAGAGGAGGCACAGCCAATTTTGTAATCACCAGAGCTTTGACTTTTAGGGAATCCAACTAATTCTGTACTGCTGCTAAGAGAACTGCCTGGATATATCCATAGACTTGACAAGACAGGAGCTCAAAGATATACTTTCTTTATATTAAGTGTATATGGTCAGCTTTTCATGTCTACTAAATGATCACTGAAGAAAAGCCATGCAATTTGGCCTTGATCTTCTATTCTAGAGAGTTTGAATAATAGAGTTGAAAGCAGCCAATTTGGCCACTAAATTCAATCCCTTGCTCACTAAAAGAATCCATTCTAAAAAGTCTGCTGGCTCTCTAGATTTTGCCTATGAAAGAGGGGCCTATAGTTCTATTGTCAAACATTTTTTATTGTTAGGTTCCACTGGAATTTACTTTCTTGTAACTTAAAACCACTACCTTCTATTCTGCATTCTGAGGTAGTAGAAGACAGATTTTTATCTTTTCCCATGTAACATTTTTCAGGTATTTGAAAAATGTTATTACATTTCCACTCTGTTTTTTCTTCTTGAAGTAAAATATTCCCAATTTCTTCAAGCTCTCTTCTAGTTTTTTGTTCTCTGATGGCTCTTCTTTTGTTCATCCTGCTGGCTCTTCTCTCAGTCTGTTCCAACCTGTCAGAATCTTTGTGAAAGCACAAGTAGCCCTCAACATACAACAGTTCATTTAGTGACCGCTCAAAGTTACCATGGCACTGAATAAAGTGACTTATGATCATTTTTCACACTTACGACCGTTGCAGAATCCTCATGGTCACGTGATTTACATTCGGCTGCTTGACAACTCACCCACATTTATGACGGTTGCAGTGTCCCAGACTCATGTGGTCCCTTTTCCATCCGTCTGACAAGCGAAGTCAATGGGGAAACTTAACAACTGTTTTACTAATTTAAGAACTGCATTGATTTACTTAACAAATGTGGTGAGAAAAGTTGTAAAATGGAGCAAAGTCACTTAACAAATTTTTCACTTAACAATATAAATTCTGGGCTCAATTGTGGTTGCAAGTTAAGGACTACCTGTATATGCACAAGAGGAGATGAAATATACAAGGCGGGATCTGACCATTGCAAAGATAAGTAAAAATATTATTTCCAATGATTTGAGCAGTCTTAAGATTACTTTTGCCTTTTCTGCAGCCACTGCACAGATTTGGACCATAATCAACTACAATTCCAAGATCTTCCCAAATACTATTGCCAAGACTATTATTTCCTGTTTTATACCTATGAATTTGACCGTTGTTTCCTAAATGTATATATTGAGCCGAGGTGGCGCAGCGGTTAAATGCAGCACTGCAGGCTACTTCAGCTGACTGCAGTTCGGCTGTTCAAATCTCACCGGCTCAGGGTTGACTCAGCCTTCCATCCTTCCGAGGTGGGTAAAATGAGGACCCGGATTGTTGTTGGGGGCAATATGCTGACTCTGTAAACCGCTTAGAGAGGGCTGAAAGCCCTATAAAGCGGTATATAAGTCTAACTGCTATTGCTAGTGCTATTTCTGTTATAATTCATTCTATTACTTTCAGCCCATTTTTTTCCTAACATATCAATAGCATTTTGAATTTTTGCCTTCTCAGGTATTAGGCATCCTATCCAATTTTGTGTCTTTTATAAAAATGATAAGCATTCTTTCCACTTCTTCATTTAAGTATTTAATACAAAAAAGTGGGACAGAACAGGCCTCAAGGGACTTAACTGATAGCTCATTTCAGTTTGTCTGCAGCACTGCTATGACTTGTTAATGAAGTTACCCCATCCAAGAGAGTCCCTGCAGATTTTGCTCGATTTTGCTCATTGTCAATTATAGGGGCCCTCAAATCCATTTCCCCATCCAAAAAATGAAGTAAAATTTGACCGCTTAAGTTTTGCTTTTCCCATATCTGGCTGACTACTGAAAATCACTGCAGGGTTTTCAATGTGTTTAGAGTTGTGGTCTGCCCTGGAGCTTATGCAGGTATTGATGGTAGACTGGCTTGCCTGCACTTCCCTGTACACAACATTTTAAAGACTTGGCCAAGATTTTTCAGATGATAGCATGCAGGTTTGATCAACTCATCCTTTAGTACCTTACAACAGGAAGGGGACTAGGATTTATGTCATCTGGACATTGAATCTAATTCAAACTAAATAAGCAATTTTAGGAACTTTCATCTTCTTGCTCAAATTGCCTGATGGAACGTATTTCATTTTCTCAAAACAGATTGTTCCAAATAGCAGTTGTGCAATTCCAGTTTTTCCTACATATTAGCATTCTGTTGTTTTCGTTCAGCATTTAGTATACTGAAACTTTTCTCTTCCTTTTATTTGGAATAAAGCCAGATGGGATTTTTTTTTGTATCCTCCACCAATCTCAGCTCATTATGCACACCAAAACAATGCATTCAGCATTTTAATTGCATAAAATAATTAACCACATTTTCCTTCAGTGCCTGAAAGATATTTTTGTAGACTCCAAAATGGGCACTGAACAAAGCACAAACCGATCTCCATGTACTAGACTCAAGAAAATGATTGAACTTTAAAAATATGAACACTCTTTCTAATATATTCTGTTTGGCTACCACTATATTACTGACAAATTTACTCAAATCAGAAGTTGATTAAGTATTTGTGATCTACACATAAATACTGTTAAAATACCAGCTGGTTTCTTTTACAGTCAATTTGTGAAAATGTTTACCCTTACAAATATTTCTCTATTTTAAACACATCTTTGTTCTCTATATCAATGAAATGCTTTAGGGGCAGAATAAAACATAGTTGTCCTGCAACTAATCATGATTTATTTTAAACTAGAATATTAAAATATCAAATTGTGAAAGATGTTGGCAATCAGCTAAACCGATTCTTGCTTTGAAAACTGAACATCTGAACTAAAACTGAACTGATGTTATCATTCTAACTTCCTCCATGAAAATGTTTCCTTTTATATTAGCAATTCTTCCTTAAATTGAGACTAAATGCCACTTTTATATACCAACATATTTTCTGTTTTTTTCTTCTATCATCTCTATCTAGAAACTAACATTATATTGTTAAAATTGCTTATCTTCATGAAACTCAATTGATATACTTTTTTGGTATAACTTGTATTTATTTGTACAGAAATGGGAAATAGTTTTTTTATATCAAGGACTGTTTATGGTTGGTACTAATGCAGAATCCAGTTTTAAAATAGATTCAGCAAATATTTAGTTCAAGATGGAAAAAAAACCAGTGCACATCCAATACATTTTTATATAAGACCTTGTAATATCTTTAATATAAAAGGCTGTATTTAAAAAAATAGTGAAACCTGGTAAACTTTTATTTAAGAAGAACATTACAATACCATTTGCAGTTATTCTTAAAACAAGACCCTAAGAACTAAACTAAATGAAACAAGGCAATAAGTTTCACACACTCACTGAAATACTGTTGTTGTTGTTGTTGTTGTTTTTAAAAGGGGGGGGCATTTTTATCATGGCTTCACAGTTCCAGATTGCTGGTATAAAATATCAAATTTGAAAGTTATCTACCAATCAATAGCTTTCCACTGATTCCACATCTTTTTAATCTAACTCTTTAGATTTAACATTTTTCAAACTTAGAAACAATGTTCAACTTGTCAAGTAAAAAACAAAATCTTAGTTCCTAATGCGGCATTCCAAAAAAAATGCACTTAAATATTTACAGGATATTTACACCAAACATATTATATTGTAGAATTCTAAACAATTCTACTATTTTCTTGGTTAGAAGAGATTCGTTATAATGACAGCCGAGGCCTTTTAGGTGGTGGTGGTGGCATGAGTTCAGTGTCAGGATCTAGGTGATGTTTACGTGGCTGTCCTGGAGTTGCCGTCATACATTTTTCAATGAATTCAAAAAGGAATTCCTTTGTCACTGGATGTTGTATACTGTTGCATACAGCTGGAAGGCAACAACACATTGTGAGATGGAGAAGAGCAAGAAAATACATTTATTCACAGTTGCGCTTAACAGAGAATGGATATACTCAAAATCCAATGGATCCAAACCAATTGTCTTGAAAACTGTTATGAGTATCATGACAACATAATCCATGCAATGTAACTCAAAGAAGGTCTTATTCATATGCAGCCATTTTCAACTAGTTCAAAAGAAGAAGCTTCCCATCACAATGTTCCTGTCAAGGTCAATTTCTACACTGAAAGCTCCTCATACCCTCAAAAACAGAAATTTTGATGTGTTTTCTCCAGCCTCTGAGAGCTCTACTACTAAGATCAAACAAGCAAGCAGAATAGAGCTGGAAGGAACCTTGGAGGTCTTCTAGTCCAATCTCCTGCTCAAGCAGGAGACCCGATACTATTTCAGGTGGTTGCCCAGTCTTTTCTTAAAAACCTGCAGTGATGAAGCACCTACAACTTCTGAAGGCAAGTTGTTCTACGTAGTCATTTATTGTCTATGCAGAAGTTTCTCCTTAATTCCAGGTTGCTTCTCTTCTTGATTAGTTTCCATCCATTGTTTCTTGCCTGTCCTGCTGGTGCTTTGGGAAATAAGTTAACCCGCTCTTCTTTGTGGCAGCCCCTCAAATAGTGGAATACTGCTATCATGTCACCCCTAGACCTTCTTTTCTCTAAACTGCCCATACGCAATTCCTGCAACTATTCTTCACATGTTTTTGTCTCCAGGCCTTTAATCATATTAGTTGCTGTTTGAACTTTTTCCAAAGTCTCAACATCTTTTTTGTAATGTGGTGATCAAAACCTGATGCAGTATTCCAGGTATGGCCTTACTAAGGCTTTATAAAGCAGTATTAATGTTTCATGTGATTTTGATTCTATGCCTCTGTTTATACAATCAAGGATTGTATTAGATTTTTTGGCTGTTCCCAAACATTGCTAGCTCATGTTTAAGTGATTGTCCACTAGAACTCCAAGATCCCTCTCAATGTTACTATTTTTGAGTAGGTTTTGCCTAATCTGTACTTGTACCTTTGGTTTTAACTGCCTAAATATGAAACCTTGATAGAGCCCATTGTTCAAGTCTGTCAAATCTTTTCAGATCTTGAGCTTGTCTTCTGGGGTATTGGCTATTCCTGTCATCTTGGCATCATCTGCACTATATTGTACTGAATCCTGTAATGAACAGCCTGGAGTGTGCCTTGTAACTATGTAATAAATTTTGATATAGTGTTTTTGGAAACATTGGTCTAAAGGTTAACAGAAGCACAAATTGGGGGTGCATAAGGATGTATAATTATATAAATATAATGATAAGAATTGCTGGGAATTGTAACCAGGTCTACATCTCGGCCAAAAATAGGCTGGGGGAAAGGGGGGTTAAAGGCACAATGACTATATATGTATACTTTTTTTGTCCTATTTCTTTAAAAAAAGGAGGAAGATATGTGTTAAAATTAAATATGTATATTGAAAAGGAATTATAAATACCATTAATATAAAATGGAGCTCGCTTAGAAGCTGAAATACACCAAGCAAATGAGATGGAGAGTGTGAAGCAGAGGAAAGAGGTAAGGGAAGAAGAGAGGGATAGGAGAGAGGGTGGAGGGGAGGGGAGGAGAGAAAGGAGGAGTGGAAAGGGGAGAGAGGAGAAGGAAAGAGGAAGGGGAAGTAGAGAAGGATGACCAAGGGAAGAAAGGAGGTAGGGAAGGGGGAAGAGAGAGGGAGAAGAAAATGATGGATACGATACAAGTATGGTGTATGGAGAGCAGAAGAGCCAATAATAGTTTTTGGGAGTTGATGGTAAGATAAATTGATGTAAATATTTAATAATACAATACGAGGTTGGCTATGTAATAGTATACATGTGATTATATGTTATGAAAATGAAAAAATAAAAAACTTTAAATGTTAAAAAAAGGTTAACTCATTACTGTTAAGAAGCAATTAAAACCTTTTAAACAAATTTAAATATTTTCTATTAATTATAATGATTGCATTTTGTTTAGGCATGTACAAGCAACATTTGGAGAAAAGTACATATTTGTAAGCAATTTCATGTTTTTGTGGAAAGTATTGACACCTAAATTATACAAATATTGAATCATGAAAGGCATGTAACTATGGTTGTATACATAAATATCAGTGAGTTGTTAATAAAAGGTAGCATCACATGGTACTTAAATATTTTTTGGTACTTAAATATTTGTTGTAACTTTTGTTAAGTTTTGGCTCGATCTCTTCAACACCGACAATAATAATTTGTAATGATTTTTAAGCCTTGGGAAGAATCTTATTGTCTTATTTTGTTTATTAGATTATTTTTAATAGTAGTAAGGAAATTGGAACGTACTACATAAACAACCATTTTTTGTAATGTTTATCTTTTTTATTTCCCATGCTTTGCACATTACTTTAGGATGTAGAAATTTTCACTGAGTAATGGCTGTCTTAATTTGAATACAATTGAAAGTGCCAGACAAGAGAAGACCGATATGAATGTTCCATGCCAGTCCACGTTTCATTTTTAAATATGCATGAATCAAACTGCGATTCTGAAAACTCCAATTTTTATTGAAGCCAAGAGAACCAAATTATGAATCTTAAGAGTCTTTGCAAAAAAAAAAAAGAGGTTATTTTTACTGGTTAAAGTTTAATTAAAAAAATGCAGATACAGAACCAATTTGTTGCACTTACCCATCGCTGTACTGTAAGCATTGGGAAAACTTTTGTCTATCCTTTGTCTCATAAAGACCCAGCTGTTGTTTTCAAACTTGCATTCTATTATTTTATTATCATATTGCTTCAAGTCTTTTGTTACCTGTTTTAAAGATTTTTGGGTTGCAAATGAAAAGAGAAAGTCATTTTTTTTCTTACATTCGGATCATTCAGTACCAAATTACTTGCTACAAACATAATGTTATGTACTTCAAAGATACAAGAGACATGATAAAAGCAGAAAGCAGTCAAGTTAAATTTCAATTTATGAGTTTGTGTGTATGTATGTATATAAGTATACACACACACATCATACATACATACACGCATACATACATACATACATACGTGTTGCAATTGTGCTGATAAATAAATAAAGGGAGACTAGTATAGATCTATTTCAAGCTATTTAGCTCTCATCAGCTAGCCATACCCTTACTGGGAATCGAACCTGGGCTGTATTACATATTAGGCATATATATATATATATATATAATTTGAATACATAAAATCCCTATGGGGCATATACTTTATTTTAAGTGAGAAAAACCTAGAATGCAGAAATGCAAAGGATTTCTGTTGAAATCGCAAGATGTTTTATTCTTGATGTAATTACAGTACATCTACAGAAATAGAATATCAAATAGAACACAGGCTCCTAAAACTAACCACTTAGATGTTTAAATAAATTATACTTGTCATTTGAATCAGTAAGCTTACACTAAAATCAACTTTTAAAATTGTCCAGCATTTCTGTAATCCTATTTCTTCTCAAACTAACAATAATTATGATCACGAAAAAAGTATGAGTTTGTACACATTTACAATGATAAAATTCCCCACTGGTGTAAGTTACAAAACCGCTTTCCATCTGTGTGAAACTAAGTAACCAATGGGAAATCTATGGCCTCCAGATGTTGATAACTGTAGCTTCCAATATTCATTTCCATTAATATCCTGACTGGGGCTGCAGGGAATTATAATTTAACACATTTGTGAATCAGAAAGGCCATAAACTTGTCCTAGTGCCTTTATAATAAAATAATCTGAATGCTTCCAGGGTTGGTTTTATTAAAAAAAAAAAGTTAAACCATAAGAAGATATTTTTCTAGCTGTATTTTACCATTAGATTCACACTAAATCATAGAATTACTTGCATCCATTAAACATTTTATTTGTTTTGAATACTTTATCTTGTGCACCTTATTAGCCATGCACAATTTTGGAGTAGCTATGGTAACCTCTGTTGTTGAACATGTTTTATTTTTTCTAAACAAAACCCATGCTATTCTTATTTTCATGATATGAGAAATGGTTTCTATACTAGAGTGAAAATGTCTAATCTTGTCCCAAGGCAATATTTTATAATATTTCTTTGTTTTTTCATATATATTTTATTATGAATTCTAAACAGCAGATAAAACCTAACAAGAATTAATGTAAAGAAAAGAAAGGAAAAAAGAGAAAGACAAAGCCAAATTTACAAAATGGAAAAAAAAAAACAACACAGAAGGAAGTAGCTTCTGATTGTATAGATACCCTGCAGCAAAGGACTTGGGTCTTTCTAATCAGTGATAGACTTCCAAAGGCATTCACTGGTGACATCATTTTGATGACCAATGTCCCTGATTCTCTCTTCCACTATTAACTCAGCCTTCTCCCGGGTTAATTGGCCTAAAGATTCAGGATAAGCACAACTGCAAAGTTCTGCTATACAGATACAGGGCCAATGAGATTGGTAGCTGTCTGTCAAGAGCAGAGATATCAAGGTAAAGGCAAAGGTTCCCCCGCACATGCATGCTAGTCATTTCTGGCTCTAGGGATGGTGCTCATCTCCATTTCTAAGCTACAGAGCCAGCACTGTCCGAAGATGTCTCTGTGGTCAGGTGGCCGGCATGACTAAACGCCGAAGGCGCATGGAGCATTGTTACCTTCCCACCAAAGTGGTCCCTATTTTTCTATTTGTTTATGTGCTTTCGAACTGCTAGGTTGGCAGATGCTGGGACAAGTAATGTGAGCTCACTCCGTTATGTAGTGCTAGGGATTTGAACTGCTGAACTGCCAACCTTCTGATCAACAAGCTCAGTGTCTTAGCCACTGAGCCACCGTGTCCCTTGTAAGATCAAACTTGATTCTAAATACTAAGATTAGAATCCTAGGCCTGTCTTAATACTTAGTACAGTAGCTTCAAGCCTCAATACTGCACTAGGTTTACTGAACGAAATACTAAGGAAATTTCAATGGCTTCATAAACGCTCGGTTTTGTGTGTGGTCAAGTTGTATCCCATAGAATAGTTGGGCAACTGTTTTAGCTGTAAACAATTTAACTGCTCCTGGAATGTAATATGCCCTGTTGCCTATAAAATTTGATTATTGTTTGTGTGCTCTTTTGAGCAGTAGAAGTGGCATAATTTAACTGGGTTGTTAATTTCCTGGAGGCCTGAAATACTATGTCCAAATACTAAAACATCTGACCTGCTCTAATTCATGGGAACCAATTGTTCACGTGTGTTTGTCTTTTGTTAGAAAAAAACTAGAACTTTGGATTTATCATAATTGATTATAAATTGTTTCTCAGTATAGTAGATTGCCAGGGTTTCCAATGCCTGCTTCATGCCTATAGAAGTATTTCAGCTTAACTAGTATCTCTAGTAACTAGTAACACTAGTGTTGAAGCAGCAAGGTATTATTTTGTTCTAAAGAAATTTTACGAATTCTCAAATGAACTTCCAAATTTGTTCCCATCCTCTTTAATTTTAAATTATCATTTCTGTAGTAATTTAAATTTATTTCAATTTAATCATCACAAGTGCTTCCTTCTAACCCTATCGCCCCACCCACCCCAGCTATCTGTACATGCACCAGTAATTCATATCACCACCACCGTAGCCAGAGGTGGTATTCAGCAGATTCTTACCAGTTCTGGAGAACCGGTAGCAGAAATTTTCAGTGGTTCGGAGAACCAGTAAATACCACCTCTGACTGGCACTGCCCCCATCAATTCTCTGCCTCCTGAGTCCCAGCTGATCGGGAGGAAATGGGGATTTTGCAGTAACCTTCCCCTGAAGTGGGGAGGGAATGGAGATTTTACAATATCCTTCCCCTGGAGTGGGGTGGGAATATGATTGCCAACAGAAAAAATGTTAGGCTATGTAATGACTTGAAAATGCATATTAACTGGTAATAACTGCCAGGTAAAATTTATCTCTAGCTAGCTAAGCCCATCCATCCATTTCCTTATTGAAGGAGGAAAAGATGTTAGTGAACCACCTGTTTGAGAAGGAAAAGGAAAGGGAAGAAAGTTTATTGTAGTCAATGACTTTCACAAATCAGCATTTCTATAAGGCTGTGTCACAATTTATCATTCTTATGGTGTTCACAGAATTAAAATAGCAGAAAATTATGTGCTTGCTCTATTTCACTGTGACAATTAAGTGGGATTAACTAACTATCTATGTACTTGCTTGGCCATTCATTAACAATCTGGAAGTTCTTTCCAGAAAATGATAACATCTGCCAGAACAACGACCTAAATGCATTTTCCTAACAGAAAGTGCTGATCAGTTTAAACAATGACATGTTACTATAATTATCCTGAATATGCTTGGAAAGAGGGGAGGGAGAGAAAACATTCCTTCCCCCCCCCCCCCATGTAATTTATGTGATCGCTATCTACTATAATTACTGGTCCAACCTACAAATCACAACTGAGTAATATCAGAAAGTAACATTGTTGTAAAAATTAGGATGGCTTAGATTCATCAGTAAAAAAATTGTTCTTGTTTTGTAAAGCAGATCCTCCAGAATTCTCTGCTTGTTTTATCCATTAAAACAGGAACAAGCAATCTTTGGAAATAGACTACATTGTGTGGGTTGTTTTTTTAAAAAAATTAATCTTCAAGGGCCACTTGTTACATTACTAGACAAGGCCATCACCTTTTTCTCCTTTTTCCTCTGGAAAAAGTCATAAGTCACTTTTTCCAGGGCCTTTGCTTTCCATTGAGGACCTGTATTCTGTACGAGCCAGAAAGAGGACTGTGAAAATATCTATAGATCCCTCAAATCCTGTTTCAACTCCTCCCCTCAAGATCACGCTATAGGGAATTGCATGTAAAAACTAGACACAAGGACCGGTTTTCCCCTCATGTCATCACTATGCTAAACAACTGATTCCCACAACACTGTCTATTACCTAGGATATCAAACCACATAGTAGGACTGTATTATCTATTATCCTTCTCATCTTTCCTATTACCTATTTCCTTAGCATCTTATAACTTTGTTGCTTGTATCTCATGATTTATGTTGATTGCCTTTATTTAGTATCATATTATGATTTATGCTGTTTGCTTAGTTAGTATCCTATGACTATCATTGAGTTTGTATCCTATGATTTATGATGATTGTATTTTATGATTATGATTTATCACTTGTTGCTTGTATGTACAGAGAGAACTTATGCACCAGAGACAAATTATTTGTGTGCCTACTCACATTTCGCCAATAAAGAATTCTATTCTATTCTATTCTGTTCTATTCTACACTACTCAACTCTATTTTCTCTTTATATAATCATATATAAAAAAATCCCCAAAAAGAAAAAAGGACTCTTTATCTGTAAATGTTTACATAATAATATAGCCCAAATATATTTTAAAAATAACTGTCAGATATATTTTGCAAAACTGCCCCCAAATCACGATGTAAGCACAGCTGAACTACCGCAGTAATTGAGCAATTCAGAGATATAAGATAATACATTCTTTCATTCTATTCTTTAATTTAAAAGATGCTGTCCTTCATCATTTTAAATCCTTTTAGATAATAAAACAATGTAGGCCCTCTTCGTCAAACACAGCCTCTCAGTTGGCATAGCATGGAGGAAATCCAATACATGTTTCTGTTAAAACAGCAGGGAATCCATTTCTTTTGGTGCCTGGGACTCTGTTTACTTCTTGGCTGATGGCTGCAGGGAAGAAGGGCAATGTGATGATGCTACTAGAAAGGCAGGGACCAAATATCTGAAATGTAATTACGCTTTTAAAGATGTTTTAACAGTATAGGAGGCTTCTTTCAACTCCTTCTCCTTAACTGTATGCTAAAATCAGTAGTGCATCATTCCACTGAATGTTGGTGGTTTGCTGCTGATGGGGAGGTGAATTGATTATGTATGTGCTAACAGAAGCATTTTCTTCTAAAGAACTGGAAGGGAAAATGCTCCTGTTTCCTGCACTCCCCTGCCAAATATATTATAAATAATTTGCAGGGCCACAGAAAGTAGAACTCTTGCTAACACAATGTTAGAGTCTACCATTTGTAATGTTCCTGAAAAAGAATGACAAGGCATTGCTTGTCATTTTAAATATATACTTAAAAATCAATGAAAGTGACTTATAAATCCATAGATATAAAATTGGTGTGCTTATCAAGGAGCAAATATAGATTTCAATTCTCTCACTGTATATTCGCTTGATGTTAACGGCGGTCTGCCCTGTATATTAAGTGAAATGTCCTATATATAGCATATAGAATTAAAATGTCTCATTAAAATGACAATTTCTACATATGAACGAATCATTTAAATCACATCTAAAGTATGGAAAAAATAAACAGGAATCCTTTGAAACTTAGTTATTTACTGTTTCACATAAAACTGAAAAACCAGGTAATTGAAATAGTTTTTCTCAACTGTGCTTTGCTTCCCAGCAGTTATTCAAGTGTTGTTTTTTTAAAAATCAAACGAGATTTCAACCCTGGGAACAATTATGCTAAACTGCCAGAAAATGTGTTTGCTTTGTTAAATTGAGCTTCAAAAATATTTCAATTGAACACACATTTGTAATTGCAAGTAAGGCCTATTCTTATATCCAATTCAAAACGCTTATTTTATTACAGCTTATTACGAATATGCTGTCTAAAATGCAACAGCATGACTCTTCCATTTCTAGCCCATAATTTTATGATAATTATATGTAATAGTATGCATAAGCTGGTTTCTGGTCCTAACAAAGACCCAGATTGGCACGATAACAGTTCTCCTTTCCCTATGGTATAATACTTGCCTGCATAGGAACATTCTACAATAAGAAGAGATAGATTTAATCACATGCTCTCAGTTTTATATCTTTTCATCTGGCTGCAGTATACCAAAAGAATAAACATAATCTCCAAAGACTAATTATGACATGTTTTCAGTAGCCAAGGTTGGCAACTATGAAATATGTCTTCTATTAACTATCTCACATTCAAACGTTATTATGGAAATCAACAGTTAAATCCTGCAGATCTGTTATTTCAACATGAAATGATCTGAAAGCAATTTCATTCGGACAAGATTCCAGTCACTTTCCTATAAATTAAATGATCATGCTAGTGTTATATTTTTAAAATGTTGTATTAACTTTGTCTTTGAGTTAATCATAGCCAGGTGATCTTGGTATCATTTCAACAGGATTCTCGTTTGGTGTGGAAATTTTATCTTATAAGATTTGGCACTCCAGATAAAGTTTCCCTTAAAAGATACTCTTCTAATTGCTTTATTAAAGAAGTAAATGATAAAGATTTGGAAACTGTTACAGAAAAATTAAATATTTTCATAACATTGTTAAAAGAATCTGAATGATGAAGAGAGAGAAAAAGAGTATCAAAAACCACCTGATTAATTATGCTCATATCCCTGGAGCATGTGTATAAAGATTTGATCGCTTAAAATGGAATATGTACATAACAAAACAGCTAATAATAATAGGGGATGATACTATTTCAATCTTTCTCAGAGGAAAACACACTATCTGTAAATTTAGAGTCGTTTTTCTCCCTCTCAAAATTTAGGATCATTTCTTAAAATAAAATGTATTGACATCCAGAAGTTAAACATTGCTTATACAATGCATAGCTAAACTATGGGATTCACTGACATCAGACCAACGGATAACCAGAAATTTAGTCAGTTTTGAAAGAGGATTGGATAAATAAATAAGAGTACTAGGCTATTAATGGTACCAACCTTGATAACTCTTTAGTACACCTAGAACTGAGGCAGCATGTCTTAAATATAAGATGCTAGGAAGCAACAGTGAAAACAGCTATTGTCTTCCTCTTTGTGACAGAATTATTATTCTCTCTACAATAATTACAGCAATAGTAATACCGTTTAGGCTTATATACCACCCCATGGTGTTTTACAGCACTCTCTGAGCAGCTTACAATGTTAAAGCATTATTTGCATATTGCTCCCAACAATCTGGGTCCTATTTTACCAACCTCAGAAGGATGGAAGGCTGAATCAACCTTGAACCCTGTCAGGATCAAACTCCAGACTGTTGGCAGAGTTAGCCTGCAATATTGCATTCTCATCACTGTACCACCAGGGCTCCTAATATAGAGATTAATCTGGAATTATTTAATCCTCATGAAAAAGATCAGTATCTCAGATTCGAATACACTAATTCTACCAAATGTCTGAAAAAGAATGGATTTAAGAAAGTAAAGAACATAAAGTATAAATACGTTATCAAAAGGTTTTAAAATAAGTTGATTATTTCTTACAAAGTTGCAGATGCTGAGCATATGAATGATACAAAACACACACACACACACACACACACACACACACACACATACAGACAGCAGCATAATTTTACCGAGGCAAAAACTTATAAAGTTAATTGTTATTACCTTAATTTCTGCAAAAGGTCTATCTAAACTTCCAACATAAAGTAATCCGACGTTCCGTGGGAGAAGCCTAAAAAAAGAAAATGTCTAATTAAAAGCTGTCTTAATATCATCGTGCATGTTTTGATAAATAAAGTAATTTATCCTGGCCCATATATACTTTATATTTTAGTTAATACACCCAGAACTGAAGTAATAGTATAAAATCTAGTAATATATCGAAGTTCATGCTTTGTATTTTTGTTAGAAGGCAACCTCCAGAAAAGTAATTATTATGCTTATCAAAGCATGAGCTGATTAGGAATGGAGAAAGCTCACATCATTATTTCTATAAAAATGACTACTTAACACTCCCCCCAAAAAAGGTTACATGTTTGGAATAAAGATAAAATTCTCACAAGAGTACAATTTTCTAATTTATATGGCACATTTTAGCTAGTATTAGAATAATTTAGTATCCTAGTATTAGAATAATTTTTCCCTTACCGAAAGATGGAGATTTAACTTTCAAGTTGTTACACTGACTGACTGATAATGATCAATGCATGATTCTAAAAGATCTGTGGAAGAGGTCATGAAGAGATCCAACACAGATTCAAATTTAAGAAAATGGCCAAAGTTCTTTTGTAAAGACTTTCCTTGGAGACTTACTTAGAAACATGCCTATATAGAAACTATCATAGGCATCCCATATTATCTCATAAAGATCCCAATCCTCCAAAGAAAGGCAGCTACTGAAACAGGTAACACATAAATTGCATGTTATGTAAACTACAAAAATTATCCAGATCTTTAGATTTCAAACTTTTATTTAGACTTTTAAGCATCCATAGAAAATTAAAATGATTGCTGAGTTTATTCCAGACCTGGGCATTTTATGGCCCCCAGGTGACATCTAGCCCTTTAGCTTCCGTCTCTGGCCTTTGTGGATTGCTTTTATTTTGAAGGCAACTGCTATTTTTTCCCCCAATTGTGTCTGTGTGTGCATGTCCATGCACCTTTACAGCCCTATTGGTTTGACCCTCCACAACAGTCCCAGTTTTCTTGTGTGGCTCCTTGGAAAAATCAATTGCCCACCCTGGTTTAATGTATCTGTATCCTTGTTGTGGCTAATATAGTATCCCCAATCCATGAAAAGAGCAACACACTTATTTAGCATAAGAAAACAAACATAAAATAGTCCATGATAGTTGCTTTTGCTATTAGATAGGCTTCTGTAGATTATACAAGAACATTTTAATTAGTTTTCTCTTGTTTTGGTTGTTTTAAATATTGTTTTACACAGGTTATAAAAGAGGTTTTTTCCAAATCATTTTCTCTCATGAAATCCAGAAAAAAATGTGTTTTTAACTAATGGAGCACCAAAACTCATAAATCCAATTCAAGATTCTTAATTGAAATTAATCAAAACGTAAATATGGAAAAGTAGGAAATTGGCAGACAAAACTGCAATTCTCAAGATTTCAAAATCAATTGCAACTTCATGAGCCATATTTCCTGAAAGGCAAAATTTTTGTTATGCAACATTTACAAAGCTTTTTTTTACTTATCAATGCAAAACACAATGCTAAAATGTAATTGGAAAAATAAAATGTTAGTTATAATTATGGTTTTCTTTTAGTTAAGGATTCTGGGGATGAGCATCAAAAGTGAAAGGTGCTAACATTTTAGGATAATAAATATGAAATCATTATCACAACTTGCTAGGAAAGTTGCTACTTATTTAAATGAAGGCATATGCATTAATGGAGATGTGCTGGTGCAGTGGTTAGAATGCTGTATTGCAACTAACTCTGCCCACCACCAGGAGTTCATTCCTGAGCGGCTCAAGATTGCCTCAGCCTTCCATTCTTCTGAGATTGGCAAAATGAGGACACAAATTATTGGGAGCAATATATTGGAATTTGTAGTACTATAAAGCACTATAAATCTAAGTACCATTGCTATTCAAAGAGAAAACTGTACATGAATTATAATTAATATTCAGAAAGCTATCCTTTAGACATATCAAGGCTTCAAGCAGAATATGTCATCCCCTTAATTTCAACATAGGAAGGGCATTGCTTTGATGAGAAGCAAATATTTGTATATAGGACTATGCTGCCCCAAATCAGTTCTCATTGTTTGAAATATAAATCGGCTATAGTGAGAATTGAATCAACTGTATAGGAGGGTCATTGCTTTTTCACACTGGAACATTATATTTTGGGAAAATATGATATGATATAAATGGAACAAGCACCAACTCTAGTGTTCTTTGCTTTCATATCGTATTTCCTTAATGTACCATTAGGACTCAGATTAAGTTTCACTGATAATATTTAAGGGAAAGATATGCAAACATTCAGAAAATCCATAAAGGAGTAAGTATATTTTCATAGAACTTTGTATAAGTCAGAGTTAAAAGGTCATATTCTTTCTCGTATATAAGTATTATTAATATAAGTATTATTAAGAGTAATACAAATGAAAAAAGACAGCTTTTTTTTGTATTGTATTTTTTTTGTTGATTGTGTATTTTAACCTTGGAAATAATATTTTTTTAAAAAAAGAACAGCATAATAAATAGCGCCACATGCCTTTACTTTCACCTGACAGTTTCATTATAGTGTGTTGAATACTTTGTCCATCCTATTTATAAATTATTCAAAGAATTGATCTTCTCTCATTCCTTAGGGAGATTATTATTTCATCTAACAGCCACTGTTAGAATCTTTCCATTTTGGTGAAGTCTCAATTCTCCCTTCCATTTCATCCCCATGCAAGAAACTTTTGTCCTCAACAAAATATGTACAGGAAATATGAGAATAATCCATAGTTTCTCCACAGTAATTTTTTCATGTTTCTTGGTCTGGCAGTTTTTAATTCTTATACTGATTTTAATTCACAAATCATATAAATTGTTTTAATTCTGTCAAAAGTTTGACAGACTAAAGCAAATGTTTTTCAGATTGCTGAAATCTGCAAAATAATGAAGGATGACAGCAATGTATTTCTACAAGCACGGAACTATTAAATAATCTCTATTATTAAATAATTGCATCATCTGGCTATTTTAAAAGTATATTTTCTCTTGTTCTCTTTAAGCAATACTTCTGTTATCTGAAGACTTATCTGATTAATATTGTAGTTGATTTTTTCTTATCCTGATCTCTTACCTTCTGAGCAGGAAGAGATCAAAATAAGGAAGGAAAAACTATCTAATACTGGATGTAAAATTGCAATGATAAATATAGCTTTTTAATCTGTAAAGCTATCCTCTGTGTGTATAAGTGGAACATCTACTGTTCCATCCTTATCTTTTGAACAAGTTAAACTGCTACTTTAAAGAATTGCAGTGTTGATATACAACCAGCAGCTCATATAAATGATAGCATGTTGTTAATCTAATTAGCTGCAGGATGTTATTTCTGTATCCCTGGGCTCCAGTCCATTTTATCCAGTGTTCATTTGTTATTTTGGAACACCACTCTTACATAAGGGAATGAAAAAACAGGATAGACTAGAAAACAAAAAGCTCAATAACAAATGCCAGTAGAGAAGCCCAATTCAATCCCATTAGAGCAGAAACATTATTCTTGAAGTAAACATTTAAATACAAAGTTGACCAATCCTTCAATTAAAATATCTATAAACCCTGACTGGTCTACACATTTTAGCAAGGACAAGCATTAACTATGTCACTTTCACAAGATAGATAGATAGATGATAGATAGATAGATAGATAGATAGATAGATAGATAGATAGATAGATAGATAGATGATAGATAGATAGATTAGATAGATAGATAGATAGATAGACAGATAGATAAGATAGATAGATAGACAGACAGACAGATGATATATACAGACACACACACACACACACACACAATATATATATATATATATATATATATATATATATATATATATATATATATATATATATATATATATATATATATATTATATTTATGCTGATAAATAAATAAAGGGAGACTAGTATAGATCTATTTCAAGCTATTTAGCTCTCATCAGCTAGCCATACCCTATGTTGGGAATCGAACCTGTGTGACCTTCCTCCCATATTTGGGCATACCAGGGGTTGTGACTTTAAATATATATATATATAATGTTGATGTAAACCTCAATAATCTACTAGTTCAAATGTTAATTTAAATGATTTGGGGATATTTGCAAAGATGGAAAACTTTATTCAAGTTAGCTTGACTAAAGGACTTCCATTAATCATCAGATTTTATTATGAATTAGGCACATGACCAAATGCCTGCTGATGCTACACAGCATGCAAACACTGCAATATTAAATTTAAATATTGGTCATATGAACAATAAGCAACAATAGCCCAGGTAGTTCTCAACTTACGATGGCAACTGGGGTCAGAATTTCTGTAACTAAATGTTAATGGACTCCCATGTTAGGCTAGGCAATTTCTAAGGCAACAATCAAGTCAGTAGGGAAGCCAGCAGGAAGTTGAAGTCTCAGGTGGCTTGTAAACAGGCTAGCAGGCAGATAAGTAAATTGCCAGGTGTAGGATGGCATGAAGTGCGAAGGAGGCACAGCAAAGCTTGGGGAGAATGTGAAAATGGCTGATGCAGTACAAGCGCAGAAGAGCTGGGGAAAGGTGCGCAATTAGGGGAAATTTACCCCAGTGAATTTTGATCTTTCCTGCCAGCTTCCCCACCGACTTTCTGGGGAAGCCAGCAGGGAAGTTCGTAAATGGCAATCATGTTATCAAGGGGCACTGCAAGCCATTTGCCAAGTGGTCACGATACCATGATTGTAGGGTTATTGGCATGACCAAAACTCTGAAGACTAATCATTTCCGCCATTTGTTTAGTGCCATCATAACTTTGAACAGTGGCTCAACGAATGGTTGTAAGTCAAGGGTTATATGTGTAGTCAAAAGAATGACAGCTAGAGCACACCATTGAAGTATAATATCTTGCTTCAAGATTTACAGATTAGAAGTCCATATTTAAGTAACATTTATCTAGCTAATATATATCAAATGTAGCATGACTTTATTCTAGAAATCCACTTCAGCTGCTGTAAATTAAAGAACTCAAGATATAAAAAAAACAATTGTGTGCATAAACATACATAAAACAACCCTACTATGTAAAACAGACCCCATCTGGAAATATTTTGATGAAATTCAACAACTTGTACTTGAGAACAAGAGAAGAAAGCATGAAAATGCAATAGTGCCACAAAATATAAGATTTGTTTACCCAAATGAAGCATCATTGTGAGAACTGCTGCTCCAGCTGTAAAGCTCTGAAAGGAGCATGAGTACTAAAATATAATTCAATTTTAATGGCAATTCATCTAAAAATAATCAATATTATTAAATCTATATGCCAAATGTGTCTTCTAGAAATGAAATTTACATCTCACTGTCAAAGGTGTCATCAAACAAATGCACTTTTAACTAGAAACGGTAATAGGATCTTCCAGAACAGTAACTAAAATCATGACTTAAATCATTAAATTTGAATCTTCCCTACTAACATTTTAAATCAAATCTACCCTGGTTTCCAAGCAACTATCCATAAGAACTTGTACAAATGTCCTCCCCTTTCCCATGTTAAATGGGTTGTTTTTAATTCTTGGTTAA
Organism: Thamnophis elegans; assembly: GCF_009769535.1. NCBI lineage: Eukaryota > Metazoa > Chordata > Lepidosauria > Squamata > Natricidae > Thamnophis > Thamnophis elegans. Next base: position 20,390,128 of record NC_045544.1, read on the forward strand.
TGGGGATTTAAAACTAATTTTTGCCTTTTTGAATAAAGCTTAAAACTAGGACTTGAATCTTCTAAATTAACAAATATTTGCCAAAATAGACATGGTATTAGCAAAATTTATCTTGATGCTTTCTTCCACTATTCTATGAAATACTTGAACTTCTTAAAATGTATGCATAGACACAAAAAGCTGGTGCCTGATAAATGATTATTCAATTGGCCTCATATTGATCTAACTTTATTTAAGGACATTTATATAACTTAAAATAATTCTTCTTTAAAATGTAGTACAATTGTCTTGTATATTCAAGTCTCATCATAAAAACATAACTTGCACCGAAAGACTGGAAACATTTTTCTAGTGTTTAGTTTTATATTCAGTTTAGTTCTCTCTTCATGCATTCCATCACCAAGAAGAAGGACTATAAAATCATTTAAGGTATTCAATATTGTAATGTATTCCAACTCAATAAACATACTGAATGCCTCAAAGTTGTGGTTGTATTATTGTTACCATCTACTGTGCTAAAGAGAGTTGGAAGTTGGAGCGTTTTTCTTTTTGTCCCATTATACTAGATCCCTTCTCCCCCTCCCCCCTCTTTTACTTTTACGTGTCTTTTTTCTTTGTATTTTATACTTTGATAGACTAATAAAAAAGTTAAATCTTAAAAATTCAATAAATATATTGAAACGTAGGTTTTTCACAGTTTAAACTATGTAGAAGTATATTTGTCCATTTCTATATAAATTCAATGTCTTCTTATTGTATCTACTGGTCTATTAGAGGAAGTATATTTTAAAAACAAACCAAAACCATCTTTTTTTAATCATGAAGATAATTCTTAGTATCACAGGTAATAACAACTTTGTGGTAAATGTAAAATCACAGCAATCAACGCAGAATCTGGATTTTATTTATATGTTACAGCTGAGAGGAAAGAGTTATTATGGAGGAACTACAATACATAATTACATATAATGTCAAAAACTATTCTAAAGCAAAGTAATAGGGGGAAAACAGAATAGAAGCTTCTAATTAAAAGAAATAGTCTAGGCAACGGCAAACAGGAAAACAATGGAGGTAATGTGAAAAATAAAATAGAGAACGCATAGATTAAGGAAGACAAAAGCCACGAAGAATAACCCATTTCTTTGTAAGCTAAGGATTGGTTAGAAAAAGGAAGGGGAGGAGGCAAGGATGCTCTACATTTAATATTCAACTTATTTATTTATTGATCTCAAAGATTCAATAGAATGGGGAAATGTCCCAAATGGCACAGTTTCATTGTCCTGTCTTGAAAACTGAAGCATGTATAGATAAGATTCTTAAATTCAATTTAATCAATCAGTGTCCAATAGCTTTTCTAGTGAAATCCACTTCCTGATTTATTTGCAGTAATACAATTTTGTAACACTGGTAAGCTTTATAATAAAATATTGTAAAGTTCTGATAAAACTAAGCCATGTCAAATCTGTTGATAACATCCAATATTTATCAATGTCATGAAATGGTATATTTCCCACTGCAAAGATTACTCAGCTGTGATAGTTTCATCTTCTGATAAATCATAACACACATCAAAGCTTCATTTTTAAACAAAGCCAAACAAAAACAAAAAACAGCACTATAGCAATTTGTGCCTTTTTTCTATTTTTTTTAAAGGAGGGGGAAGGAAGATAGAACAAGAAAAATATAAGGTAGTGTGGTAACAGTTGTATGGATAGTCCATATGACTGGATGGGTGCATTGTAATTCATTAGAACCTGGTATACAAAGGTCATTAATTGCAAATATGAAATATCATATCACATAATACCATATTAAGGTCTGAACTGGTATTAATAATAAGCAGAACATCAGAAGTAGAATAAAGTCCTGACTGGAACAAGACATAATGGATATATGAATAAAAATAGTTATCAAAATTTGTAGTTAATATAAACTGCATTAATGAACAGCCTACCCAACCTAATATTCCCTATTAATCTATTAAATCAAGTATGTATTGTATTGAATACTTTTCCATGGATTAATAGATTCCCATGAGTAGCATATTTTTTTCTTTTAAAATTCTGTAGCTTTAATTTTAAAAGTGACATTTTCGTAGATTAAATATTTAAAAAATCATCTGGTTATTATTTTTCCTATTTATTTGACCTACTCTCAAGACTAAGCCATTAACAAGGCTCTTGTGTGCTTTTAATAAGTTGGAGCAATCTATCTTTTCTAAAATTTTGCAAATCCAAAATTATTTGTAAGATCTGTGATGAAGTTAATACCTGCTAATAGAAATAACTGGAGTGTAGTTTGATCTATATATTATAGAAAGGATATATTCTTCAGCCAAAATATATAAATTCCAGTCCTCTATTGGGTTTCTTTCTTTAATTGGCAATACAGTAATACCAACTGCAAAGCAGTATCAAGCATAATGTAATAATGTTCAGTTAACAGAAGAGCAGATTGTTTTGTAGCAGGATGAGATGTCCTGCTTGGGTCAGAGTTGTAAATTAGTCTCAAGGTTATGTCTTTGCCTATTTGCCAGTTCCATGCAAAGTGTCACACAGACACTAGAAGCTTCCTGCCTAATTAATACAACTGACAGAAGGGATGTCTGCCTTTGGGGGAAAATATATAAAATTGACAGAACTGTTAGGTAATGGGGGGAGGTTGTGTTTGTGCTGCGTGAGTCAGAGGAGGAATCTGTAGTTGAGGACTAGCAAGAGCAAGATGATCAGAAAGAGCAATTGGCAGGGCAATCTGGCTGGAGAAAAGGACAGCAGGGTTTTGCAAGGACAGATCAGAAGTCAGCAAGGACTTTGACAAAGGTACTGCAATTCCAAAAAATTCAGAAAAGAGTTGTCTTCCCTTTTCCCATTCTCCTCTCTAGGCTTAATGGCAGTCCACGAAATGAAAATAATGAGGCTTTGTAGCAGAGTAAGCATAGTTGTGCTAAGAAAACATGAATCAAAGAGAAAGGAATAAGATTCTTAAGATATTAAAATGCTCGGTAAAGAAATGTCTTTATGAAAATGTTTGTACAATCTATTAAGCAAAGGGGAAGGCAGGCTGGAAGGGGTTAGAGAGAATAAGCACCGTTTATTTACTTGAAAAGCAGTATAACACATAATTACATAATAACCCTGACTGCTCTTTAGAAGGCCAGATCCTGAAGATGAAACTCAAATCCTTTGGCCACCTAATGAGAAGGAAGGACTCACTGGAGAAGAGCCTAATGCTAGGAACGACTGAGGACAAAAGAAGAAGGGGACGACAGAGAATGAGGTGGCTGGATGGAGTCACCAAAGCAGTTGGTGTGAGCTTAAATAGACTCCGGGGGATGGTAGAGGACAGGAAGGCCTGAAAGAAGGTTGTCCATGGGGTTGCGATGGATTGAACATGACTTCGTGACCTACAACAACAACAATTTAGAGTAAAGTTTGTGCATATGGTGTCTGTGCCTGTCTGTCTAGAAAATTCCTAACATTTTCTCATCCTTTGACATTCCTGTTATCAAAAGATACAGATTTCTCTGTACCTTTTTCGGTCTTTTGACATGTTTCTATTTTAAAACCATTATAGAAAAAATGTATTCCAAATGAAGAGTTCTGTGAAGTTTGAACGTCCTCTTCCACAAAACTTTTACAATGATAGGAAGATTTGTGCCTTTGTCTTCAGTACTTTCACTTCCTTTCCTTGTTCTTTATGCTTACTTTTAAGCTACAATCTTCTTAGCATAAATGCTTCTCTCATTGTTTAAAAAAAATCATTTATAAAGATGGTTCTACAATCTCGTAGAATCAACGTAACAATGTTTCCTCAACAATGTGTCATTTATAACACAGGAATAGCACAACTATTAAAATACTGAATGCCTTCTTATAGCCTTTCATACCTTTAACATCAAGCAGGAAAAACCTGGATAGTATTGTTAAAGCATAAATAATGGGAAACTGCTAAAACCTACACTTTTTTGTTAGTTGGCCAATGCAAACTGTCCCATTTGAAGCTCTTAGGAGAAAATACACCTATAAGAAAGTACATGAATTATAAGATGGCAATGAACTGCACTGCTTTTCAAGTATACCTCTCCTTACTATCAATTTCAAAATTGTTGAAACTAATCCTCTTAATGTGAAAGTCTGAGCTACAGTCATTCATATCAGTTTGATTGATTCCAAGTTCATAAAGCTGCCTTTAAAGCACAGTGATGATGCTAATTAAAAACCCAATAAGAAACAGAAGTAGCATCAAAAAGATTTAAATTTATGAATTTAACCTTCAATTTTTCAATAGTACGATTGGCCATGATCAAAATACATGTAATACAAATTGTACACTTCTGCTCATACAATGGGATTCTCCAGAGCATATTTGAAAAGGGATAGGGAAATCAAACTGATGCTAAATGCAATTTAGTGACTGAATGCTATGCCCTCTATGCAATATCTATGGACAACTTCAACAAATTTACAAGTCCAATAGAAAAACATCCAAAACTAAAAGAAGAAAATAGAATAAATAATTGTTTATAGATTTATACACAAGCATTGCAAGGGAGCTTGTTGGATTATGATTTATCAATACTGCATTTTAGGTATTTTTAAGAAGTTTGAGAAAGCAGGTAGCCTTCAAGTTATGACCACTCGTTCAGCCACCATTCGAAGTTATAATGATGCTGAACAAGATGGACTTACAACCAGCGTTCCAAGTTCTGGCTGTCACAGCATCCCCCCAAGATCTGGGCATTTGATGAAAAGTTACTTGGTTATTTTACATCAGTATCTGGAATTGAGTTAATTACTTTCCATCTCTTTACATTGGAGTTTTTATGGGATGCATAGTATTTGATCCATCTGTTTCCTACCAAGCAACAGAATGTTTTAAAAATTGTACCTATATGAAAAAAAGGGAAAATTGAGATACCATGTGAATTTCTCCGAGTCTCTCTCTGCCCAGCCTTTTTATTTCTCTTTAGCTTCCTTCTCAAACAATTGCCTTCATCTATCGTTCCTGTGTTGGTCTGGGCTTCTGAATCCAGAATGATTACTTTGTCTGATAAATCTCTTCTTATGCTAATCAATTTTGCCTGTAGCTTTTATCTTTTTACCAGCAGCTCATTTCTGATAAAAAGTTCCTCATGCAAGACATACATACCCTTCTCCAACAACTCTTGCAAGTTTCAGACGAAAATCCACTGAATTTAGACTGGGTGGCTTCCATTTCAAAATGTCATCACACCGTCCAGGCTTGTATTTCTTAAAAATTAAAAATTAAAGAAAGTTTATTTGTTTGCTTACAAGCCAGCATTAACAACCTGTTAAATATTTGAGGAAGAATAGTTATAAAGTCATTATCATCCTTTCTGAAGATGTATAACATAGAAAGCATTGCAATTACAGTATTTTTCGGAGTATAAGATGCACCTTTTTCCCTCAAAAAATAAGGTGAAAATCTGGGTGCATCTTACACATCGAATACAGCATTTTTGTCTTCCTGAACCCCCAATCCCCCTGCAGCCCCCAGGAGCACTCTACAAGCCTCCTAAAGGCTATGCATGCCTTTTTTTTTTGACAAAAAACAGTCTCGTTTTCGTGAAAAACAGGCTGATTTGAAAGGTCTGCAGAGTGCAAAAACTTTTTTTAAAAATTTGCCTCTTCAAAATCTTGGTGTGTCTTATACTTCGGTGCATCTTATACTCCGAAAAATAAGGTAGTAACCAAAATAAGTTTATTAAGATTCAGTGGTTTAGTGATTAAGGCACTGGCTAGAAACCAGGAGACTATGACTTTTACCAGTAGTTCCGCTTTAAGCATGAAAGCTGGCCTGGGTGACCTCGAGCCAGTCACTTTCTCTCGGCCCAAAACACCTCACATGGTTGTTATTGTAGAGAAAATAGGAAAAGGAGGAAGTATTAGATAACCAGCTTGAGTTATTTATAAAATAATAAAGGCAGGGTATTTTTGCTTAAAGAGTTTATTAAAAATCTTGTTTCCATGTGTATAATTCAATATACATTATTCATATTATTCATTTTAATCTTCTGAGGGTATTTATTGGGGAATTCATGTGGGTTGGATATAGTGAAGTGAGAATATTCCCCACCTTTTTCAATTCAATTCTGACTTTCAATTCCAGACAGTAATCAGACTTTGATTTTTCAAGTGTCAGGTTGATTGATAATTCATGAATGAGAATGCTAGTACTATATTTAAGTCTATGTGGCAGACATCCCAAAGTAGCAAATTAAAGAGAAGAAACCTAATATTGACCTGGAAGAAATTCCACATAGTTTTAGGAAGGTAAACACAATCATTATAATGTTGGGCAACAATACCGTTAGACATATTGAAAGTCACTGAAGTCAATGGGTTTAAGCCATTGATTCAATTGTACATAAAAAGCTGTTTAATATTGTAGGTGCTTGAATCATATGGTTTTCATTGTATCTAATTTCCTTTTTTCTGCACTATTAAATAAATAGATAAAGATAGTAAAAAAAGAATAGACTTTCTCACAATACTAAAATCCAGGGTTATCTGGTAAAAATCAACATGATTAACTGCCCTAGACAAAATTATCTTTGATGAAGCAATTTTTTATACTTGTTAAGAGTGTTAATTAAATTAAGTATGTGTGTTTACAAATGCTTAAACTGTAATATTATAACATAGATATTTTATTTCTTATATCTATTGCCCCAGAATTCTGTATTGTCTGCATCTCCTGCATTTGATGTCTCTTAAATCTACTGTTTATCATTCTTTCAGTCACAAGCAAATTCTCCTTAGACAGAATAATATTTCAGAGGGCAAATGAAGTTGTCTGTATTCCTTGATCATAGCTGGCTTCATAAATGTATCAAACAGATGTCACAAAAATCTGGTCTATTATTATTTCTGTTCTGCCATCAAGTTTATAGTGATATGTTGCCCACAGCTTCTTCCTTACTTTTGTCTTTAGTGTTCTGTCACTCCACCCAGGTGCAGATATGATCTTTAATTAGATTTTTTGTATAAACTTTTAATTCAGTGGAGCTGGCTGTCTCAAAAGAAATAAACGATGCCCTTGTATGTTCCATTATACTGTATTTGATTATTCCTATTATGGCAAGCACATTGCTGTCTAGTAGAATTTTTAAGGTATAGATTGAGGACAATCGTTTTATCTGCATGCATTATTATTTCTCTGGGCAATCAACAACCTTTTTGTAAGGCAGGCCTCTACATAATTGGCTTCTCTCTCAAAGCACAATCTCTTAAGGCTACACTTCAGATGACCTAACACTGAATAAAACCTTACACGGAGTAGTTTCAACCAGAGACTCCAGTTATTAGATGGAATTCTAATAACTGAATAGTTATAAGAGTTAATGTTGTGACAGCAATAGTTATATATTCTGAAATATGCCAGTAGATGAAAATCTTCTATCTAGACACTTATTGAAGAAATCTTTGACTTGACAAGATCACAATGATTAGTAACCATATTCCTGCAAGGAGGGCTAAAATAGCTACAGATTTTTCATACATTTTTAATGAACATCCATTTTCTCAGCATGTAGAAAAAATACTTACTACCTTCTAAGTCCAATGCAATACATTGCATGGCAGTGTTTCCTGTCACAGGCCCCGATTCCAACCTGATTTTAATTGATCACAACAATGCCATATAAAGCACTAACAATGTAGCCCAGCCCTTTGCAGAAAGACAATAAATAACTTAATGCATACAATACAGGGAGGTATCACAGGCACTGATAATATGGATATATATTAAAGGATTAAGCTGGTCTAGTTCATCAGGAATGAAATATTAAAATTCAACACATTGTTACATTTAACAGCTAGTCAAATACATACTTTAATAGTATCGGTTACTTAATCATTATTGTAATATGGTCAGAAAGCAGAAAGGGAGGGAGGGAGGGAGGGAGGGAGGGAGGGAGGGAGGGAGGGAAGGAAGGAAGGAAGGAAGGAAGGAAGGAAGAAAAATTATTTATTGTTAGCTATAGTACAGAAAAAATAAAACAAAACCATAAATGAAATGTTTCATAATGAGTTCAGTGAAGAACAAACTGCATCTTCTATATTTTTATTATTGTTGTTCTCCAGTTTCTGGTAACAGCAAGATACAAAACAGCCACCCTTTACTTTCTCACACATTTATCCACCTCTTTCACAAGTCTTTTCTTATTTGTTGCAGGATGAAGAGGCATTGTTTCTTTCAAAAAATAACTGGATTAAGAATTTCAAAAAGAAAAATGGAAGCCTTGATGAGGTGAAATTGGAATTGCTTTATCTCTACCCTCAATCATGCTAAAACTTGTGAAGTTCTTCCTTGAACTATAATAAATGGTAACTCTCAAAAAACTTTATGTGGCAAAGGTACCTTTTTTTCCTTTTATGTCTTAACCAAGTTTCAGCCTTCAAAGGCCGAGTGTTTAGTTTCATCTTGTTTATTGACAGCCATAAATATTCAAAATCATGACTTAAAATATAGGAGTGTAATTTAAATGTACTTGATTACACAATAATTTTCAAGCGTACCAATTGTATTTCTGTTGTCTGAATTTTTCAAACGGCCCTGCTTTTAAAGATTAGTTTTCCATTGCAAAGAAAACAAATTATGAACATTTGGAAACGGATGCTGAACAATTTTCAGGAAGACATGGGAATGAGCAGCAGACACAACCCTCCATAGAACAGGCTTTCTGGAATGCAGCAGTCTATAGAATATGAATCAACTTCCCAAATTAATTCACATGCTGTGTAATATTTTGCCACATGTCCCGTGTCCTGCTTAATGAATGATAGAAGATTTTATAGACTATATGACAGCAAGTAATTAAAATCAGTCACCTGAATAGCATTATTGTAACACTGCATGGCTTGTTGCTCCACTAAAATGCATAATCATAAAAATAAAATAGATCTCCTCAGTTTACCAAGTACATATAAGTTTTGGACTACTATTTACTGCAGGGGAGAAAACAGTTATACTTAGAAATAAATTTAATTTGGCATTCCTCAGTATCAACTTTAAAAAATCTCTTTTGCAGGCCCCTAAAATTCTTCCAAGGAACACCAGGTTTTTCCAGAATTCAATCTGAAGACTAGCTAATCTAACAGACCATTTGCTTTTAAGGAAACAAAACAAAACTGCCAAAGATATATGACTAATAAGACAGATCAGAGCTCATGTTGACATTTCAGTTGTTAAATAAGAATCTTTCATGCCACAGTTTCTTCCAAAAGCACAATTTCCCCACACTGACACTCATTTCCAGTTATTGGAAACAACTGCTTGCAATTAATTAATATGTAATATGAGCCTGGAGGAGAGGAATGGGCAGCTGAATGCTTCTGTCCATGTAATGAGTTATTAAACTGATCACAATCAATGCAAACCCATTTGAATTGACATAATCATAACTAAGTATCAGAGGCCTTCATCTCTATAAGGCATGGATGCATTTCTGTAATAACTCTAGTACCTGAAAAGATTTATTCCAGATCAGCAGCTAGAAGACAATTAGTGGCAGTTTCCTAACTGCAACATCAAAGTACTGACCACTGATCATTTTTATACATTTTTATTTATTGCTTAATATTTTTTTCATGTCACAGAAAATATGCCAGTTGCTGGGAAATACAAACAGGAGATTGCTCTTATGTTTGTATCTTGCTTTGAAATTTCTCTTACGAGCAACTGGTGCATAAAAGTGGGAATTAATATACAGAATTAACAGATTCTTTACTCTGATCCTACAATGCTTTTATGTTTTTAACAGGTAAAATACATAATGGTGTACTTCAAATATTTCATTCATCTTCTCCTGTGGTGGGCTCTAACCCATATATGTAGGACAGCTATAACAGATGGTCTAGTGGACCTTCATTGACAACTGAATTACTCTCTTAATACCTGTAATAAAAGTTAATTTAGTTTCATATATGCTGGCCTGAGTACAAGCTCTAAAGAAAGGTGGGACAAAAATACAACAAACTAATTACAGAAGATTACAATTTCAGCTGAGTCAATTTAGCAATGCTAAAATTTATCTTCATTGCTTTAACATCACATTGTCTAATACAACTTCAAAACATATAGAAATAAATAAACTCAAAAACAGAATTTCCTTTTCTTCCTGAAATCACTAATGTATTGTCTTATGCTCCAGCCTGATCTAGCTGAAGAAAAATAGCATATTTTTTCCATGGCTGTTTTAGTTGGGAGTAGAGAAAACAATATATGTTGTAATAAATATATACGTGCTTTTTGATATTTTTTGGATAACACTACTTTTTCCGTGGATTTAAACTGTATGGGTTTTTTTTTTCAAATGTTCTAGAATAAAATCACAGAAAGTGAGAGTTTAAAAGGGCCATATCTGCCATTAAGTTAAACCCTATGCACAGTATATAAAAAAAGAGACTCTATGGATTTTACTCTGTTGTTGTTAGTTGCAAAGTCGTGTCCAACCCATCGTGACCCCATGGACAACATTCCTCCAGGCCTTCCTGTCCTCTACCATCCTCTTAAGTCCATTTAAGCTCACGCCAACTGCTTCAGTAACTCCATCCAGCCACCTCATTCTCTGTTGCCCCCTTCTTCTTTACTCCTCTAGCCATTGCCAACTATAGGGGGTGGTGCTCATCAAGGCCATTGACCCAGCATTGTCCAAAGACATTTCCAAAATCATGTGACCAGTATGATGTCATGGAGCATTGTCATCTTCCCACAGAAGTGGTACCTATTTATCTACTTGCATTTGCATACTTTCGAATTGCTACATTGGCAGGAGCTAGGATGAGGACAGAAGCTCATCCAATCACATGGTGCTCAGGTCTTGAACCTGGGCTGCTGGCTTTCCAGCCAACAAGCGCAGCATCTTAACTACTGAGCTACTGCCCAGAATAGATATCCAAACTCTAGCATTCCGATGAATTTCTGGCTTCTGCCTGAACATTTTCCAAGAAATAGTCCTTAGTTCCTAATTGGGTATTTGGGTCTGTACTGGGTCTAATTTTTTAACATTTAATTGGAATCTGCCTGTAACTTAAATCCATTATTCCATGTTCTGCAATTTAGAATAAAATAAAATGTGCCTTTCTTCAATGTGCCATCTTTTCAGGTATTTGAAGAATGCTACCATATTCTGCCTCAGTCATCTTTTCTCAAGTCTAAACATACCCAGCTCTTACTGGCTTAGTCAATTTACAATCAAGTACTAATATAAGGTCTTTTTCACAAATACCATTATCAAGACAGTATGTCCAACTTGAAGACAGTATCTTTACAACTTGAAAACACAATGAGAATTAACACATTAAGTAATAGTGATGCTTATGTTAAGTGCATACAGGCAGAAATTAATATATTTGGGCAATCTTTGCAATTCACATATGCTCATGTTATTGATCAGCCATTTTATTCATCAACTAACTGAAAATAACATTTGATTGCTATGCTGCATCAACACTCTTAAATCTATATACCTATTTCTAGAATTGTAGGTTTGGCTGCACATTTAACAAGGTAGGGGAAACATACTGAGCAAGGCTTCTTATATTCTTTCCATCTCCTTAATCATATTTCTGCTCTGGCCACATGGCAAGGAAAAGAGTAAGGAATCAACAATATTCTTAGTAAATACCCAACTGCCTCTCCTAGAGGGATGAGAATTTTTTTTACTAGACCTTTCTTCTGTGCAAATCCCAACTACATCAAACAAAGTAAAGATTCAGAAAAGGACAAATAAGATGATTGGAAGATCAGCAATTAAGTTTATCTATACAGATTGAAAGGATTGAGAGTGCTTCACCTTGAAAAGATTGAATAGAGGTAAACAAAAGGACATCAATGAAAGAAGCTCACCCTTGTCCTTGTCATCTTAAAGAGCAGAAGAAAAAATAATGGGACTTCAGATACAGGAAAACAAGTTCTCGCTGAAGGTTAGGAAAAAAAAATGTAACCATAAGAATAGTTTGAAAATGGAACTACCTGAGACCGAGGAGCCTGTTGTCATGATAGAGTTCTAGGCCCAGATAATATATCTTAATGTCCTTGCTTGAATAGTATGAAGCTTTAGTAGTGGTGGCACTATATACCAAAATGTTCAATGGAAATGTTAACTCATGAAGGAAAAAAGAATACGTTCCCAAAGACATTATTGTAACATGGCTGAGAGAAAATGTGGAGGATGCTCTCTAGAACCACCCCTCCAAAAAAAAGAGCTCAATTCTAGAATGTTCAAACAATGCCTGTGCAAACATAGGAAAAACCTGCCCATAATGAACAGTGAAAAATCTACAGATATTACATAAACATTTTCTATTATGTTTACCCTAAAACATCAAGATTCACTGGTATTTCTTACAAAATATCCTAAAAGTCACATGTCATGTCAACAACAAACATCTATCTTGCTTTTGGGGGGGGGGGGAACTTTCTCACAAAGTTTTCTCTTTCGCATTAGGGTAAATCTGAAGCTGGGGTCCAAAAATCTGGCATAAGACGATCAATAAAAATGGATTGAAATATTATTATTATTATTATGAGTTTCAAGTGTAGGCCTACAGAAGTACTGATTTAGTGGGCAGCCACTTACCTCCAGTGATGACAAAACTCTCTGACTTCTGGAATGCGTTTCTCATAAATCTCCATCTATGATAAAGCATATTAAAGCTTTATACCCCTGAAATATTTCCTTAGAGAGGAAACAAAATTCCATAACTGGAGTATCATATTCGAATTTGGAAATTGAGCAGTTGAACTAAATAGCTACAGTTAAAAAGTTGAGGGGGGGAACTTTACTGTCCAGTCATGCATTTATAAATTTCTTATTTTGTCACAACGAAATTACAATTAGGTAACAACTGCTGAAAGTTTCAGGTGGCTGTTCACAGGTTTTTCAGATGGCCTTAGGTCATAACCTACCTTCCTAGGAAATCTATTTTAGGTCGGGGATAAGAATTCAGATATGAAAAAGTCATAATTTAAACAATGGTACTTTTTATTGCCATGGATACCAATAATTTCATAAATTACAATTTCATATGCTATAAACTTTGTTATAGGGAATCTTTATTTTGTTAATTGTTTTTGCTTCTAATGTCAACAGATTATAGTATATGTTAATGCAATGGAGCATTGAGATGAATGAATGAATGAATCATTGTTTCTTCCGTACGTTTCTCTGTAATTTCAGGATATAAATTTGCTTTAGCAAAAAAATCAGACAAATGGATTCAGTTGCACTAATCTAGGATTTTTTAAAATAGTGCAATGGGTTTTCAATATCTGGATTAAAAATTGACTTCAAGCCTAATCCATTTTGCCACCTTGGCCCATCTAATTCATGTACCTTGTAAGTTACAAATGGCTATGCTTCATCTGAATTGCCAATAAAATTCTGGATTGGCTGACCTGCACTCTTCCTCTTCATCCACTCACATCACCCTCCTCTTTTGAACGGGTACTACCACTTTCACTACACAAGGAGATACACCTGAATTATAACTTGGTTGCAAAAATACTTGAAATATTTCAATAGTTCTTCAGTCTTTTAAAAAAAACTGTCAGATCAACATGTTTTGTTATATATTGTATTTGTAATTACAGAGTATAAATGTCTATTTCTCATGCACCAGCATTTATTACTCAGACTTCAAGCCTCATTAAGCATCTTATTTCAAAAAGCGGCTAATCCTTTTCATGATATTCTATTCTACTGAGCAAAGAAGAAACATGACCACATTTTATCCACAGATTTAGATATTTATAATTAAAACCATTATTTCTTTGATATTTCAGACCACACTAAAAATTTTCAGATGTAGAGGGAAGTAGCTACACAGGTTATCAACTTTATATCTGCTAAATATTACTTCTTTCTGCTTCTGAGTACAAACACCGCACCACAAAAATGAGCAATTTTGCTAGTGAATTTTGGCAATATGATATGGGAACATAAAACCAGATCAAGGCAGGTCATAGGTTGCCTACCCTTATTTAATATATGCCAAATGACACCATAATGAAGCACAGCAAGATGTAAATTTGAGCTGAAGATAAATGAAGAAATACTGATTTTTTAATTGCCATAACCATGCAATTTTCAAAAGGGCACTGTCCATAATCCCAAGGCTTATGGCAGCAATTAAGATTGCTGGACAAATCATGAGCTTTATATGCGCTGATAGAGATCACTAAAATTGAGATGCCAGAGTGGGAGGAAAAAACACACTTTGGCATTTCAAAGTAGAATTCAGGGACACTGAAACAACAAAGCTGGTAAAGAACAAACCAAGATAAGCAGTTTACAAGTTATAACATCCCAATTGTTGCAGTCACCAGTTTTGCTAGCTATATCTGAAGAACATTATTATTAGCGGAGCCAAGAAAACTACCACAGTAGTTTGCACTGGTTCTCTCAAACATGACATTCCTGGTTAGTTACTCCTATTTGTGGGCTATACTCCTTCCCATCAACCAAATACTCTGTAGGACTTGATCAAACTTTGAGCAAATTCAAGCGGGCTATCTATATTAAAAGATTTTTAAAAATCTTCTATTACCACAAGTTCATGTATGCTCCAGTTTACACAACTAGATACATTTATCATATATTCCATGCCTTCCTACATAGAAGGGCATTTACTTTGCTATATTTTGATACCAAGCTTGTCCTCAGTGATCAGGATTATCTTTGCATGACCATAAGGAATCAAGATTGAGTTCACAACACGTTAAAAATTTTTTTCATCATACTGTGATTTTCTTAAACTACTTTACTAGCAAGATTTCTTGCCTGTCACAATCAGTGATAATAGATCAACTGCTGCAAGATCAATGCATCAAAACATCTAAGAAGGTCACAAGAGTCCCTAGCTGCAACTATGTCCATAACAAATCAACAGGTTTGTTCCACAACTAAACCCAGGGGTTTTTTTTCATTTCTCTCTTCTAGAACTGTTCTAAGTCTGTTGTGAGCCACGATTCAGAATGTGACTCTGACCTTGACGATGTTGCTCCAGTTGAATCTGTGGATCGTCAAATTGGCAGCCTCCAGAATTATTGAGCCACGATTGATTTGCGGCTGATCACCCACAGATATCTCCTGTACTGCTACAGCAGTGAGCTGAGGCCCCAAATCTAGACGGTAAACAGAGCAATGCTCCTCAATGAAGCTGGCTCCTCGCTAGGCAAAGAGTAAGGCATGAGTATGCAGACTGATTTAAAGAGCTGCTATGCTTTTAGTTTTTGTTGGAAACAACTGTTCGGTATGCCAAGTTGTGATACTTGCTCCTGATTTTTGATTCTTGGACTGGCTGACAATTTGATTTGGCATTCTCTGATTGTTGGAATATATTAGGACTATCTCTTGCTTCTTGGACTGTAATCAGCACTCTTCAGGCAAGCTCTCTCCGCTAGATATTTTAACTATGATCCTGTCTGCAGTTATATGCCTAAACTTGTACTGAATACTTCAGTTCCTTAGAAACTCCATGTGTGCGCCTGCAACCTTGACAAAGAACAAGATTCCCTCACTAATCTCTGTAACAGAACATCAATATATTTTGTAATACTTTATTTCTTACCAAGTTTGATGCATTCATTATGTTGACCTTTCTGTTAGAAATGTATTCATATTCTATAATTATTACTCAAGAATTACTATTAATTATTATGTTTTCTTTATCTATGGTCTATGACCACTTACAAATAAGTGAATATGGCAATTGCCAACCATGATCCTATAGCATCAGATTTGCACTGTCTTTGAGATGATGATCATGATAATGACAGTTGGTCTTATTGTATTCCTTTCACTGAGAATATTTATAAAGTGATTGCTTCTTTACTCTGCCCTGAATATATACACATCTAGAAACAGCAATCTCTCGAATGAAATGCTCAAAACACTGCAATACAATAATACAATAGCAGAGTTGGAAGGGACCTTGGAGGTCTTCTAGTCCAACTCCCCGCCTAAGCAGGAAACCCTATACCGTTTTAGACAGATGGCTATCCAACATCTTCTTAAAGACTTGCAGTGTTGGGGCATTCACAACTTCTGGAGGCAAGCTGTTCCACTGATTAATTGTTCTAACTGTCAGGAAATTTCTCCTCAGTTCTAAGTTGCTTTTCTCCTTGATTAGTTTCCACACATTACTTCTTGTTCTACCCTCAGGTGCCTTGGAGAATAGTTTGACTCCCTCTTCTTTGTGGCATCCCCTGAGATATTAGAACACTGCTATCATGTCTCCCGTAGTCCTTCTTTCTTTTAAACTAGACATACACAGATCCTGCAACCGTTCTTCATATGTTTTAGTCTCCAGTCCCCTAATCATCTTTGTTGCTCTTCTCTGCACTCTTTCTAGAGTCTCCACATCTTTTCTACATCATGGCGACCAGAACTGAATGCAGTATTCCAAGTGCAGCCTTACCAAGGCATTATAAAGTGGTATTAACACTTCACGTGATCTTGATTCTATCCCTCTGTTTATGCAGCCTAGAACTGTGTTGGCTTTTTTGGCAGCTGCTGCACACTGCAGGCTCATATTTAAATGGTTGTCCACTAGGACTCCAAGATCCCTCTCACAGTTACTACTATTGAGCAAGGTACCACCTATACTGTACCTGTGCATTTCGTTTTTCTTGCCTAAATGTAGAACCTTACTCTTTTCACCATTGAATTTCATTTCTTTAGATAGTGCCCAATGTTCAAGTTTGTCAAGATTCTTCTGTATTTTGAGCCTATCTTCTGGAGTGTTGGCTATTCCTGCCAGCTTGGTGTCATCATCTACAAATTTGATGAGTTCCCCATTTATTCCCTCATCCAAATCATTGATGAAGATGTTGAAGAGTACTGAGCCTAAAACATGTAGATGCCATTCCATTGAGGATGTACAGAATTTAATTAAATAAGATCCAAAATATCTAGACCTTTTCACAGGATAGCTTCATTCAAATGAATAAAGTATTTTATTATTTGGATTCAAAGAACATCATAATGCAACATACATAATTTTTCTTTCAAAATTTATACCCTAATGTATTTGATGAGTTTTAATTACATTAAGTACATATCCTCATAATATATCTAGATTAAAATTGCTACTGCTAAATTTAACTGTGCTTAATTCTGCAAGAATACATTTCAATAGTTAATTGGAGGAAAGGATATGATTTTCATTTTTTATGTCAAGATCAAATTCTGAAAGATTTAGAAAGCTAAGTGATACATATATTGAAACGTGTTGAAATTTTAATTTTGGATTTGCAGAATATCATTACTTCTAAACTAATATATAAGGTTTAATTGTTAGTTTGTTTAATGCTGCCTTGCTCTGAGGATAAAATAGTTTCAGTATGCCATAGAAAGGAAAGGGCTGTAATCTTGAGAATATTCTGCATCTGAATATGCTATCCCAGAAAAACAGTCCTATATGAACTTTACAAAGCCAGAAATATATAGTTCTCAAACTTTAAAGTCAGAAAATGTGGACTACCAAGTAGCCAGCAATAATGAAACATTGGTTCATTTAAGGTGATAAAATTCTGCTTTAAATTTGGAGTACATCCAACATAAAAAGTCTTTATCCTTTCCAACACATTAAAATGCTGAAATTATGTAAATAATTCAAATCTTTTGTCAGCAGGATAGTTCTTCCAAAATGGAACAAAATTAGACTAACGTTGATGTACTGGGAGAAGCCAGCAAAAGAGAAACTGGGAAGATCTTGCTGGAGACTGCAGAGAAAAGTATTCTAAAAAAAACAAGACAAAAACCAGCCTCCACTTTATACAATAGGGAGAGGCACTTTGGGGGGGGGGGAGTATGGAGTGCTGACTGCCCCAATCTGAGCCCTATTCCCTCCTCATCACATGACTCAGGGAAACAAATGGAGACATAAGATATTTGCTCAGTACACAGAACAAAGCATAGCGTCTCTTAGAATTTTTTTTTAATATAACCCAGGATATAAATTTGTTTTTCAGAATAAAATTTATATTTTGCTCGTTTAAAAAAAAAATCACTGGACAAGTGAGGAGGAAGAAATATTAAATATGTTTGCTATCGTGAGTTGTTCATATAAATAAAAAGGTGGGATATAAACAAAATATAGCACCTCCGAACATTCAGTGCTGTTTACTTTTGGCATAATACAGGAAAAAAATAAAAGTATATATGGAAAACTATATCTAGAATTCCTGTCTAGCTAGGGGAAAACGAAAGGATAGAGTATTAGCAGTCAGTAGAGGCACTCCAGAACAGATTTTGAGAAGAAAATGAACAGGGTTTCATCTGGAACATAGGCTGTAATACCAGCATTTTGAGAAATGGATGGATGTATGGATGGACAAATGTGTCTGATATTTCAAACAATAATAGCTTTCACCAATAATATTTATAAATAGAACCACTGAAGTTTGATGGAAAATCTGCATGGTTCATTTAAAATTAATTATTAGATATTAATATCTAAGAGGAATGGATTGGCTAAAATGAAATAGTGGTTGAATCTGAAAATGTACTATGACTTCAACCACAGGGACAATTGTGTGATTTGGATTATCCCAGGTTATATGAATTCATTCTGAAAAACAAAGTTTAAAAGAAGCAACTCAAGTGCAACTGTGCTGGAGTGGTGAATTTAAAAAAAAAAATCATGGAAAGGAAAGCAACTCGGTAAAGTAGGATTATTTGTAATGTGAGGTATAAAGAATTAAGGAACACATCAGAAATGGCAATTAGAATAATTTCTGCAGAAGAATTACAAAAATTGCCAGCAGATTGCTATTCCGTTAATCATAATTACTGTTCAGTAATTAGGTCTGAAATGACTAGTACATTTATATACGTTGGTTATACCACATCAAACTGTTATTTTTTATGCTTCAACAGCTCTTAATATATTAATTGCATCAGAGTGCAAAATAGAAACCACATTGAAAAGATTGGGGGGGGGGATTAGAATGAATGGAACTGTGTTGATTTATAAGCACCTAAATAAACATATCATGACAAGATATATTTTAACACCCAAAATGTATAATAGAGAATAAAACTTTTCCTGGGGTTCAAGGCCTACTAATATTTGTAAGCAAATGTCATGGAAACCAAAGCTCTCTCCATGGTAACATCACCTAGCCACAACAATACTGAGCAACTGTAACCTCATCTTGGAGTGTAGTATTAGTATTATTTTATAATATTCAATGTATCTAAAACCTGCAAGATATAATCAGTAACTTCAAATGCAATCTTCAGTCAAATCTGTTAAGTATATTTCCTTTAGGAGACTAGTGTTGAGTAGCAGAAGGTAGCAAGGAATGTGCCGCTGAATAGTCAGACTATCAATCATAGCCGCTGAAGTTAAAACAAGGATAACTTTACTTGCGTTAAAAAAAATAAAGTAGGATAAACATTCTCCAAAACAAGCAATAAGTAGTCTTGAATTATATACACAGTCTATGATACAACACGTTGGTTTAGGGATGCTCAACTCATGATTCACCATGTAGACAGGCAACTAACATACAGAGTAGCCACCATCCAATATACAGTATTCAACTCCAATAACAAGCATGGAGAACATACAGGAACAACCAGGAACAAAACAGTAGTAGTTCCTACTCCCTCTTATAGCTGATTAAAGCAACAGAATCCAATCGTATCTCACTTGAGCATTTAAAATGACAGATACATTATTTCAATCATGGGATGGATGGGTGGATGGATGGATGGGTGGATGGATGGATGGATGGATGGATGGATGGATGGATGGATGGATGGATTTACACAGCACTTCAGCTTTTTGGTGTAATATTTGGATTGGCTGACACATAAATTTATTTTAAAAAAATAATGCTGAATACAGATAGCTTTTGCTATTTTAAAAGAATTTTCAACACCTTGAGAAATGAAGCTATTTGATTTTTTTTTTATAACTTCATCCACTGGTTCAAATAGGCTTTTCCGGTTTCTGAAGCCATGTTTGATAAACATATGGCTTCCGCCCCCCCCCCAAGGAATAAAAATCTCGAAAGGCAGCTAGCAAAAGGAATGCATTATACATGTTTTACTACAGTATGGAGAATTTGACAATTACTGCGTTTTTCACACCATAAGATGCACCGGACTATAAGATGCACATTAGCTTTAGAGGAGGAAAACAAGAAAAAAAAATCTGCCTCCCAGCATCCATCCAGTATTCATTTGGTTAGTATCCTTGCAGCAAACAGCCTGGTCAGTTTAGCACGTTATCACAGCCCCAGCATGTGGCTCGTCAGGGCTCCGCTCCATTGTGGTCACCACTGGTCAACTAGCTGAGCTACTGCCACCGCCGGGGAACACTGGAGCCTTTGCTGCCAAGCAGCTAATTAGCAGTTGGATCGGCCTCCCAGAATACCACCAATCAGCTGTTCTAGGCAGTGGGGATCGCTGATACTCACCACCACTGCCACAGTTCACAGCCATTGCCATTCATCACCAGTCAGTGGTGGCAATTGGCAGCAATTGGCGGCAGCGAACAGCAACAGCGATTCCTGCCGACAAGAACAGTTGATCGGCAGTATTCCGGGAGGCCAATCCAACCGCCAATCAGCTGCTCAGCAGCAAAGGCTCCAGTGTTCCCTTGCAGCAGTGAACAGCAGCAGTGGTCACCACCATCCCTCCCCCCACCACAATATTTGTTCTATAAGACACACAGACATTTCCACCCACTTTTTGGGGGAGGAGGTGTGTCTTATAGTGCAAAAAATACAATAATATGACCCATGTAACAAAGCTGGTCTAATTTTGTTTATAGAATTTTTACATCTTGAGTAAGAATTCCTCAAATAATTGTTCAAATGTAATTTAAATATTTTAATATAAAATTACAGCAAGTAAGAATCCAAATTTGTTGTAGTTTCTATGATGAAATAATCCTGTACTGTAATTAAATGCTTGTAGGCATGATAGACAGATTCATTCCAACTGAGACTATATTTTAAATGCTATAAAGTTTGAAGATTATATTATTTAAAGATATGGTAAAACTAACATACAATTAAAGTACAGTTTCCCAGAGATAAAAGTTGGTTTATTTTAGTCCAAGCTATACATAATAAATTGGCTCTCAGTTCTGTCAGTCATTTAATTACTGAAACCACAATTCATTTTAATAACATGTAATTTAAAAGTTAAGATCTCATAGGATGTTACAGATTTAATTGCAAGTAACTCTTAATTTTCTATAACTTAAACCTAAAAAAGGGTGGAATAAAAAACTACAATACTCAATGAGGATATTTTACACAGTATTCTCAAAATGTATAATAAATGGCATAAGTAGGTATGTCTTAATCCCATGTGCAGTATAAATAGGAGAAATAGGATGCATCAGATTCATGTCATTCATTTTTCCAAATGCACAGGTATAAAAACATTAATACTTCAACAAATTCAATTCCTGTAATACATGCCCCCTCCAAATCAAGCATAATACCACCAAATTTTGTTCATGGATTTTGACTTCAAAATTTCACTAGGCAATATAACTTAAAATGTCTGTTACAGAGCCTGATGCAAGGTCTGTCCATTATTATTCACATGTTAATTTCTCCCATGCCTCAGGCATTCAATAAACAGGCATTATAAAAGTATAACAATGCATATGTACAAAGAAATAGGGAGTCTACAAAAATTCATTTATATTAAATTGTTTCTATAAGCAGCACAGTATTTTCTCTCCACCATTCTTAACACATTCAACAAGTTTTAATTTATTTACTATTTTATTAATAGCTAATAGGAGCATCTCCCATATCCCTACTTTTCACACATGACCTTGGAAGTGTCTCCAAATGTTTGCATGTTGGCAGGGTTGCACCCTCTAGCAAGAGTACAGAAACTGTTCCTTATTAGTGTTGCCGTAACATATATACAGTTGGGAAGCAGGAACTGATATGGATAGGTTTTATTGTGCTATTAAAAATCTGTCTGGTGATCTTTGTCAAGTGCCCACATATGTTTGGGATTACCATTTAAGAATTTGTGGTATTTTAGAACAAAATTGCTAGATGATAGGTAACTTACTTCCTACCTACACCAGGCTGTAAAAAGACAAAAAGATCATATAAGTGTCAGTTAAAGGTCTGCAATCTTTGAGCTACAGGAATTCTTCTCGGCCTTTTTCCCAAAAATGTTCCAACCAGGGTTTGACCTTCAAACAATAAACAAGTAAATAGCAATACTTTTTGGATCAAATGTTGACTCTCTCAAGTTATGCTATTTACCCAGAGATACCATTCCCACCTATATGGAATATTCAAATAATGGCAATTGTTTGTGGTTTCTGGAGAATATATTAGGCAATTTGAACCCATACATGCCAAAACCTCTTGTTTTCTGGAATATTGTGTGTGCCACATTAATTTTCACTGTGGCGGGTGTCAGAGTGCCCTTTAAAAGTCTACGGGAGCTATATAAGTATATAATATTTTACTTTGCTTGCTTGTCACCAGTTTTTAAAATGACTACAATGACAAAAGCTGTATTTCCATATTGCTGTATGTGGATTGCTGATATATATGGATGGCTAATATTAGGAAGGAGTGAGCAGAGTCAGCATGTCACTCTCTGTCAGCAAAGAAATCACTTGCAGACTTGTTTTGTTTTTTGAATTTTGAAGGTATTTCCCCTCCCCTCACTTCAGACTATGAAAGCGTACAATTCCTGACAATATTGGGCAAGTTTTTTGTTTGTCTGTGTGATTGCTCGCCAAGAATGTCTAACTTTAAAAAGTGCAATTCCGGTCTATCCAACAAGAAAATGGGTACTGTTGTTAAGATAACACAAAAGTGATTTAGAATAACATTTCTGGGAAAATTTGCTATGGAAAGTATTTTTAATACTTTAAAATGGGTATCTCTATTCATGGCCAGAAAATGCAGCTGCAAGGGTCAGAACTGTTGTAGAAAACATACACCATGTTCCTTACAAAAGGACAGTCAGCTACCTTGGCATGACAAGTAGCCAATTTCACAAGTAATTAATTTAATTTTTAGAGGAAGGAAACAGGCACAGAGAGACATGACTACCAATGAAGTTAAAAATATTTGCTTCTGATTATATAAGACGAAAGAATTAAATAATTTTTTTCTTTTTCTTTCTTTCTATCCTACATGCCATCCTGCTATAAAAAATAATTTATTTCTAAGAAGCATCTTGCCCATTTAAAAATGAGGCAAGTATTCAGAAAATAATCTCATCAAGAGTTTTTTAAAATGTTACACCATAGCAAAATAGTCACCAATCTCTTGCAACATTCCATTTCTTCCTCTCATAAGAGATAACTGCTTGCTCTGAGCCAAAGCTTCTCATTCTCTAAAAATATTTCAGTGGGTTGGGTTTTTTTTTAAACCGTATGGCATGTGTTAGCCAGGAATCATCGAGGTGGCTGGCTGCCTCTATGAAAGGATTTTTTCGGGCGGTATTATCTTTACCCACAGGATGTCTGAATGCCAGTAGACAATTGGGGGAGGCGCATTTCTTGTCCCTATGCTCACAGGAATCGAGTCACTGACCTCAGCGGTGTGCAGGCCCAGCGTCTTACCACATGAACCACCATGGCCCCCATTTTAGTGGTGCTATCCATGAATACAGAAATATCTCTTAGAAAAAAAAGTCCAGCTGATAGGTTGTTTGGTTTTCCTGAATTTAGGGCAAATCTGAGTGTTAATTTTAACAGTCTTTGTAATCATGGAATCATAGAGTTGTAAGGAAATTAGAAGTCATCTAATCCCCACACACACCCGTTTTGAACAAGGATCCAACATCTCTGGCATATGACTGCTCAGCTTCTGCTCGATGATCTCTTGTAAAAAAGAGCTCGCCATTTCATGCAGCCACCAGTTTTTCTGGCAAACAATGCATAGTCAAGAAGGTCCTCCAAACATCAAAACGTAACTTACTTCTGTGTTGTTTTTAACCACTGATTCTGTTCTTTCTCCCTGAGCAACAGAGAGTAACTCTACTTTATCTTCAGTATGATGCTCTTCAGAAATTTGGAGATTCTTTCTCTTATAACTCCCTTGATTATCTCTTATCTCCTCTGTAGGTTAAACATATATGGTTCTTTTATCCCATCCTCATAGGCCTTGGTTTCCAGATCTCTCGCCATCATAGTAGATCTTCTTTGAATTTGTTCCAATGTCCCTTTTTTTTCAAACTGGACATAGTACTTCAAATGGAATATGATCATGGTAAAGAACACTGGGACATTCCCTATGATATGTTATGTTAATGCAGTCCAAAATATTCATTTGCTTTTTTAGCATCTGCTTCAAACTACTGCCCTATGTTGCTGACTGACACATGGAGCCTTTTAATATGTATTATTGTCTGTATTCTATATTGTACTAATATTCTGATTAAGTTGTCAGCAAAAATAGAAAATAATCTTTGGTTCTCTTTTGACCAAGCTAGAATATGGGCAGAGTAAACCCCCAGAAAAATGACTCTTCTTCTTACTCTCCACAATGAAATAGAATGCCCTTCCTCCAAATGTTAAAATATTGTTTGCATATTCTCAATCACAATTAAGATGCCTCGAAAACTATTAGTTCTTTCCAGATTATAAATTTAGCTGCTGAAGAAACGGTGGGGGAGGGATAATCCTACTACAATGTTTCTGCTCAGGGACCCTAAGTGTGAAAATAGACTAAAACAATCACTTGATAACCAACAATTCTGAGCAAGAAAAAGAAAAGCCACATATTATAACTTAAATAATCTTTAATCTGAATATCTCTCCACTTTAAATGCAACTGACCGTTATTTTATGGCTGCAAATCTCATGAGAACTGATCCCCTGAGATTTAGTTTTGGTCTCAAATTGGGAAAGTAGTTATCTATCATTGTTGCTTGCCTCCTCTGTTTTTATTTAAATGCCAAATGCCTGTTATGATATGTTCAGATTTCCATGGCAATGGGCCAAGCTACACCTTTGCTTTGTTCTCATTTATTGAAATAGTGTTTCCCGCCCACACAAGAAGTACATTGATAACATGTTAAAAAAAGGTTACAATGACTTTAGATACTACAGATGATAAACCAGCTGCCTATTAATCAAAGCAGTCTCAGCTGAGAGAGAATATTATTCTCTGTCTAATGTTGTTATTCTGGCACTTGTCTCATTTATGATGATAAGATGCTCCTTGAGAGCAAAGACATACACAATTGTGGAAGAATGCTTAACCCAAAGAGAGAATTGCAGGGAAGAACACTATTAATCACTTCCAAGAAGTATCTCAAACTTTTTAAAATTTGGGCACATAGAAATAGACAACTTAAAAATACCGAATTTGACAATTAGTGACATTCTTCTGTGATTCTGATACCAAGTATTGAGTAGGAGGAGGGGAAGGCAACAGTAAAAAATATTGGGTTTCTGTCGTGATGGACTCTTGTGACGAGCCGATTGACAGATGATGGAAGCAGTTAGCTTCCTCCCATAATTGGGGCTTACCAGAGGTTGTGACTATATATATATATATATATATATATATATATATATATATATATGTATATGTATATGTATATGTATATGTATATGTATATGTATATGTATATGTATATGTATACGTATACGTATACGTGTATATGTGTATGTGTGTGTGTGTGTGTGTGTGTGTATATATTTGCTGAAAGCATTTTCTGCAGCGCTCTCTATAGTAATGCTTGCATTGGCATTGCATTGCATCTACTTCAAGCAATATTTAGAGTTTCTAAAACTTACATGTACATATCACAATTGTGAAATAAAGATAAAAGATTAAGGTAGGCATTCATATATGTAGAAAGGAGCAGGAGCCAATTGGTCTACTGTGCTGCATTAGCATTTCAGTTTTGCTACATATCAAGTAAAGATGGTGAATTTGATTTCATATACTGTGGCTACAGGTCAAACTCTTTTAATAGTAATTTTACTAAAAAAAAATACAATTAAAAAGATAAAAATGAATACAAACTAAAATGTAAAAGAAGAAGAAATAGAAAAATAGAAAAATAGAAAAGTAATAATGAATAAAAATGAAAGAAATGTATAAAGAAATTATTCACCTTTCATAACAATAAATAATTTTAGTAGCTTGTCACCTGCTCTTAAATTACAACAAATGATCTCTTCTTTCCATATCCTATCTCTTATCTATAAACAAATCCACGAGGAATCATCATTTCAGTCCTGCCTGGTGTCAGCAAGAGATTATCAGAGATAACAACATATTTATTTAATCTTGATCAAATAAACCAACCCTTCCTTTTATTGTTAACAATATAGTTCCTTAGTCCCTCCAAATCATGTTCTAAAAATTCATTTCTTTTCATTTTTTTCTTTGTCCTTTCTCAAAAATTCTTCAAAGTCCCTTTTGTAAATCCAATATAAAAAAGCTATCCGGGTCACTCTCTTGGTTTATTATTTGCACATCCTTTTAATTATTAAGACATCAATTGGTTTCTCTTGTGTGTTGTATAGAAGCTTTTTCCAAATTATTCTTGTATTCTGTCATTTTTAACTCCATGTTCACATCAATATGTTTTGTCCAAAAAAACTTGTTTCTGTTCCATAACATCTTTTAAATAAAGTCTTTTTATAGAGGCAGGCACTCTTAAAACTGACTTCTGGGTCCATTTTCCAACTATATCCTTCAGTATCTCCAAAATTAAAAGTATTTTGCTTCATTCTGTATGAGCAAGTCAAATTTTTAAGTGTTCTTCTTTACTTGTAATCTTTAGTCCCTTCTGGTTCCCTCTAGGGTACAAGCATCTACATCTATTATGGTTTTTCTTACAATTAATGTCAAAATTTTATTTCAAATGTACCATTCATTTGAAAATTAACATTCTAATTACCATTATTTGTTTATTTCATTAAAAATTACAATTATATTTTAAACATCTTAAGAATTGGGGGGAAAACTCATCAGGGGCTTCCTGAAACTTGTTGATTCAAAGATTTATAAAAGCTGAAAGGCAGTCAACAATCAATTTTCAAAAGTGTTTCGGAAAGGAAGTACATGAACCCAGTGTTCTTTTCAAGTCGCTAACACAGTTTGAGCAAGATCACTATGCCCTTGTCAACCCAAACTCTAAATTGACCAGAGACCCCTGTTCTGTAGTCTCCTCATGAGGAGCAACTTTCTAGAGCACTTGTGAGGGAACTCAAATCCTCTTTTTGTCGGAATTACAAACAGCCAGTCTGCTCTTCAGCCCTTCTTTCTGCCATAGTCATTAACTATGCTTTTAGCAGAACCATCTTCAGTTCATCATTTTCCCCCCCTGGAACTCCCCACTACAGCTCAAACTTTTCTAGAAAAAGAATAAGATTTTCAAGCCCATAAGAAAAAGAGCCATTAATGGTTGAGTGCTCCATTTACTGAGACAGTTATAAAGCAAAAAAAAAAAAAAAAAAGTAAAAATGTATTACTTAATTAGCAGTAGTTTTTAAGCACAAAGTAGCATTGTTGGGGGAAACAAATGACATTTGTAGATGTTCTGTTCCACAACACACACTGCTAATTAAACACCTTTGAGTTTTTAGATAAAAAATAAAATATTTAAGCAGGTTATAAATACATCAAACAATAACTGAAAAACTATATCACAATGTCATGATTCAAGATAGGCTGGGAAGTAGTAATATAAATTTTATAGGTACTATTCTTTTTTTTTAAAGTAGAACTTTTTGATGAACGCAATCATTCATGTTTTACTTGTAATTAACAATTATTTAACTAATAGCAAAGATAGGATTTTGTGTATTCATTTATTTATGTGCTAGAATTGCGTATCCAATCTAATTAGTAGTAAATTTATAAATCCATGAGGATATTTATGATAGTCCACTTCTGCTTACAATGCAAGAACTTCAACTGTCTCATTTGCATTATAGGCATTTGATTACCTTCTCTTTTTTTTCCTCAAGATTTTCATAGACATATTTGTTGGAAAAAGAGCACCAGTGCTACTTATTGCAGGCAGGCAGTATTACCATGATATCTATATTAAATTATTCTGATACTAAGAAATCTATTTCTAATTATGGTGAGCAGAGCTAAGACTTAGCTTGCATGCAGAGTTTCAATTAGCTTTATTGAAAATTATTGTGCAGGTTCACATAATAGTTTTTCTTAAAAATCATAAAGCACCAAGAAATATTGTTCAGCAATTATACCCTACAAGGTGGTTTAGAGAAAATTGCTTCTATGGTACAATACAAAATATAGTATTTGATACTATTTAATAGATTATTAACCAGCATGATCTGAAGTGTATTTCTACAATGTTACATAGTGAGTAATGTCACCTATTCCAACTAGAATGGCATATAAAAATAATAAATCATTATAAATTCCAGTGCACAGAGAGCAAAAGATATTATAAAATATCTGTAGCAGATACATAATTTTATGTCTTTACCTGACAGTAATTTTATGTCCTCTGGGAATGAATAATTTTATGTTCAGAATTTTATTTTACAATTTGACTGCAATTTTCTAGTTTCATCCATGACGTAGAAGAAGATGCATTAAAAAACTAAACTGTTTGTTTTGTATAGCATTAGTTAATTTATACTTTTCAAGAAAAAATCTTTTGTCACTAATATGAAATGATCAAAGTTAAAAATTAAACTATATGAGAATGTTATTGATAAACACTGTCTTGGATGCTCAACAGAATTTAGTTAATTTTAATCTAGCCCTATATGTACCCAAGAAATAATTTGGAGAAAGCCACACTCATGTCTATGCCAGGGATAAATCAAATTCACTGAGACTGCTTACAGCTTATGTTGAAAGATCAAATGGCCATAGTATGCTAAAAATCTATTTTCCAACAAATTGTCAAGGAATTAATTGAATTATTTTCCCCTAAACATTTTACATTATCATTTGACCATACTAATACAATTTAAAAAGTCGATAATATTTTGTGAATATCCATTTGATTAAAAAAAACTAAAAAGCTCACTCCCACATTTGATGAGAATGTTTATCCAAAACCTTAAGAATAGTGTTTCTTTAAGTCTAAAAATCTAATATTAACTCAGTATATTTCTCCAAGATTTATAAAGAATTAATTATGTATCCCTATTAAACATTTACATTTTGAACCCATACACATAAAATATAGTATATATTTTATATATTATCCTCAGTAGATATAATAATTCTCTCTCCATCCTACTGAGTCTCTCAGTGAGATTTTTGAAACAATGAGCAAAACCAGTCACTGGATTATAAATCATTAATATGAATTGAAACATACAAAAAAGAATAAAAAATACAGCAGAAAAGAAAAAATATAAAGAATAGAAAAGAAAGGAAATAAGAATATAGTAAAGAAAATGAAAAGGAATATACTGTAGAAAGAAATGATTTCCTCCTAAATCACAAGTATAAATAATTTTTATAACTTGTCACCTGCTCTTGAATTACAACGAATAATCTCTTCTTTCCATATCCCACCTCTTATTTATAAACAAATCCATAAAGGATCATCATTTCAGTCCTGCCTGTTGTCAGGAAAAGTCCATTGAAGGTTATCAGAGGTAACAACATATTTATTTTAATCTTAATCAAATAAACCAACCCTTCCTTTTACTTTTAACAATATAGTTCCTTAGTCCCTTCAATTCATGCTCTAAAAATTTATTTCTTTTCATTTTTTTTCTCTGTCCTTGCAATATTCTTCAAAGTCCCTTTGGTGAATGCAATTTAAAAGAATCATCCAGGTCACATTTTTGGTTAATTATTTGCACATACTTTTAATTATTAACATATCAGTTGGTTTTTCTTGTGTGACATATAGAATCTTTTTCCAAATCAATCCTGAATTTTGTCATGTTTAAATCCACTTTCACATCAATCTGTCTTGTCCAGAAAAACTTATTCATAAACAGATGTTTACCATTTGTTAAACATAGTCTTTAAGAGGTAGGTACTCTTAAAATTGGTCTTCTGGATCCATTGTTCCAATGTATATTTCAGTATCTTCAAAATTAAAATATAAACCTTGACTATTGCAATGTGCTCTACATGGGGCTGTCCTTGAAAAGCAACCGAAAACTCCAGCTCATCCAAAATGAAGTGGCCCACGTGGTTTTGTGCAGACCATGGTGTGCAAGTGTCATCTCTCCTGCGAGAGCTGCATTGGTTGCCGATTCGCTTCCACGTGCAATTCAAGGTGCTGGTTGTCACCTTTAAAGCTCTTCATGGCTTCCAACTAGATTTTCTGAGCGTCTGTCTCTTGCTGGACACATCCACCCAACCCACTAGAGTGGGGGGGGCAAGGAATATTGCGGATCCCATCCCCTAAGGCCATGATGGTGAACCTAGGGCACGCATGCTAGAGGTGCACGCAGAGCCCTCTCTTTGAACACAGCACCATTGCCAGCTGCTCTTCTGGTTTCCAATACACACGTGCTGATCTTCACACGCGCCGGAGTGCTGAAGTCCCAAAGACCAGCTGACTGCTGCAAATGTGCACGCCAGAAACACGAAAACCAGGTGGTCCGTGCACAGATGCACACCGACCAGCTGTTCTTTCAGTTTCTGGCGCTCTGGCACATAGGCATGTGCGCACACACACACACACTCTCTGATTTGGGCACTCGGTGCCAAAATGGTTTACCATCACTGCTCTAAGGAGATACATCCAATAGAACCCAGAAGGGCCTTCTCTGTAGTGGTTCCCTCCCTCTGGAACATTATACCTCCAGAAATTAGGCCCCCATTCTGACACTCTTTCTCAAGGCCCCAAAGACATGGTTTTGTCACCAGGCCTAGGGAATCCAGGGTGGAATGTAGCCCATTAAATGGTTGTTTGGAATGTGTGTTGTCACCAAGGGGTAGGGGGGTGGTTTAATGTTATTATTATTGTATTACTTTTTCTTGTATTATTTTTTTTTCTACTTTTTATTGTCTGTAAGACACCTAGAGTCACTGTGAGCAAGTAGGTGGCTATATAAATTATCTAAAATAAATAAATAAGTAAGTAAATAAGAAAATATTTTTTTTGCTCCATTCTGTATGAGTAGGTCAAATTTTTAAGTGTTCTTCTTTACTTGTAATCTTTAGTCCCTTCTGGTTCCCCTCAGTGTGTAGCCTTCAAAAGTCTATTATAGTTGTTCTAACAGTTCAAAACAGCAGCATTTTCTCTTAGGAAGGATTCTTATAATTAACGTCAAAATCTTACTTCACATTCATCTGGATCCTTAATCAATTTGTAACTTTCCAAAACCAACATTCTAATTGCTCTTTTGTTGTTTATTTTATTTTAAAAAATTACAACTATATTTAAAAGTTCTCTAAGGTTTGAAGAAAATTAGTTTGACAATAGTACTTTATTTTGCTCCAAAGAAAAATCTAAGACTCTAAAGATTATATTTTATTAGTATCACTCTGTTTATAAGACCCCTTCATGATTATAGGTATTATTTTGGAAATTGATTAGAAAAGGAAATATGTGAGCCCAGTGTCCTTTTGAAGGGCACTGACTGCAATTTGAATGAAAACGGCTTTCCTTTATCTCCCAGAGCCATAAATCTACTGGAGACTCCTATCTTGCTGTCTCCTCATGAAGAGCAACTATCTGAAGAACTTGTGGGCAATCTCAAGTTCTCTCCTTGTCTGGAGAAGAAGTACAAAACAAATTATTCTCTAGGTCAGTGGTTCCCAAACTTGGCAACTTTAAGACTTGTGGACTTCAACTCCAAGAATTCTCCAGCTAGCTGGCTGGAGAATTCTGGGAGTTGAAGTCCACAAGTCTTAAAGTTGCCAAGTTTGGGAACCTCTGCTCTAGGTCTTCACTCCACTATGGTAATCCGCTCCAATTTTAGCAGAACCTTCTTCAGTTCACCATTTCTTCTCCCAGAAGATGGGCAATTTGCTATCATACGTAGTTTTCAGGTGTTACCATCTTTTTGGAACAGAATAAAATTGCCAGACATGCAAGGAGAGATCAACAGAAATCATATCTGTAACCAATCTATCAATAAAATAGTATTTTATAAGTGGAGAGACACCAACTAAAAGAGCAGTGATGGCGAACCTTTTTTGGCTCGCGTGCCAAAAGCAAGGGGAACACAGAGGGGTCGTGCACAGGCATGTCACACCCATAATGCAATGCATGACCCCAGCATGCATGCACACATGACCAGCGCCTCCCTCTCATTTTTTGTATCCTTTTTTTGCCCTCCCCAGGCTTCAGAGGCTTTATAGGAGTCTGGGTAGGGTGAAAACATCCTCCCCCCCACCGGAGGCCCTCCGGAGGCTTCAAGAACTTCCCTGAAGACTCCGGAGTGCAAGAAACTGGCCTTATGGGCAAACTGGAAGTTCAGGAATTGACTTCCGGTTTGCTTGTATGGCTGGTTTTAGGGCTCCGGAGCCTTCAGGGGCCTTCCAGAGGCTTCCCTGAAGGCTCAGGAGGGCAAAAAACGACCCTACAAGCAAACCAAAAGTCATTTTTGGTTTGTCCATAGGGCCGTTTTTAGTCCTCCGGAGCCTTCAAGGACCTTCAGGAGACTTCCCTAAAGGCTCTGGAGGACAAAAAACGACCCTACGAACAAACCGGAAGTCACTTTGTGTGCCCTGTCAAATGGCTCCGCCTGCCACCTGTGGTATGCATGCCATAGGTTCGCCATCCCGGCCCTAGAGCCTTAGGATGTTTCTTTTGGATTACTAAATTAGCACTGTGACAAATCTTTTGAGTAATAAATTGACATTAACTTGTTGAATTGTAATTAATTTTATGATTGAGTGTATAATTTAAGAAAAAAAACCATATACCTATATGAGTAATGAATTATTTAGAAAGTAACAAACTTTCTGAAAATTTTGTAATTTGAAGCAAGGAAGATCATATTACTTTTTTCTTTTTGTTCTATAGAAATTACTTTCTGAATATTTGGGGGGGAAAAACTGAAAAAGTTAATAGGTATGTCATGTTTCTTGTTAACAAATGTTTGTTTCTTGTTAATAAAATACTATCTCTACTTACAGTAGGATTTTCACAAATCGAAAATAATGCATTAACCAATATTTACATATAATCATTCAATGCAGAACAAGTAGTTCTCATTTAGCAACCATAATTGGGACCAGCAACTTAAGTCACTAAGCAACATGATCACTAAGTGGAAAATACAAAGACTATAAATCTGGTTACAATTTGACTTCAGTTTTCCTTTTTTTTTCACTCCCTGCTCGTTTAATGTTCACCATGGTGCTGGAATAATTAGCAAGAAGTGAATTAATGTTTATATTTACATTGATTGGAGAGGAAAGGATTACAAGAGAGGAAGTAGGCACATAGTGGTGAATACACATCAAAAGCAATATGCTGGTTGTCAATATGCTTCTTGCAGGAGCTCCTTAGGAGGCAAACAAAATCCAAAGGAGTGAAAGAGATGCATGGGGGCTAATTAAAGTCATGCAATTGAGCTTGTTAATGTAGATAGAACTTAGAAGAGTGGTTCCCAACGTGAGGCCCACGTCCCACAGGGGGGCAATTTGATTTTTAATGGGGGTGATTTGAACCTTGTTTAAATCAAGTTAATGGCCTTTTAGGCTTCCTCCGGTGAGTAGAGTTTATTTTTTGAGTAAAGTAAGAATTATATGTCACAAGGGGGGGGGGCATCAGGATTTTAGAGATGCTTAGGTAGGGGATGGCCAAAAAAATGTTGGGAACCACTGGCTTAGAACCTTTAGGAGAAGCACTGCACTGATGAGGAGAAAAGCAACTCAGGAAGAGATTGTTTGGTTAAGTAATCTTTCTGCTGTGGTGGGACCAGAGAAAAACGGATCAGGCACAGAACAATGGGTACTAATTGACTTTAATGACAAACACAAGACTGAGGGAGGCAAACACATGACTGAAACAGGGATACTGCAAAAGGACGCAAATGAGCATTGGTTGCAAAGTTATTTCCCAGTTTGTAAATATGGGCATTGGTTGCAAAGTAACTTTGAATGGTTGCTGTCCAAGGCAGTTGTTTAGTGAGGTATCCCACCCACCAGTCATTCCTGATCTCAAGATTAATATAATAGAACATTACAAAGGGCATTGACTTGTGCAACAGTTGTCAGTACCATTTCTGAAAAATTAAAAGAAATGGATTGTTCTTACTATAGCATATACTGTAAGTGAAGCACTATAGAAGAATGCCTTACCATTTGTTCTCAAAATTGAAGAATGTCTTAGTGAATAGTTGTCTGTGTGTGTGTGTACACGCGCATGCATGCATGCATACACAAACACATAGAACTTGCTCTTTTTTCCCCACCCCATTTTCAGAGTTGTATTTCATGCATCTAGTGCAGTGGTTCCCAAACTTGGCAACTTTAAGACTTGTGGACTTCAACTCCCAGAATTCTCCAGGCAGAGAATTCTGGGAGTTGAAGTCCACAAGTCTTAAAGTTGCCAAGTTTGGGAACCACTGATCTAGTGAAATGAATTGTGATAGATGATATCTTGATATCTTTAGTTGTTATCAACTAAAGCAAATGGATTAATCTTTAAAGTGCCACAAGACAGTTTGTGGAGTTTCATAGTATTCTAAGATATTTATTCTGAAACAACTGAATCTTCCAAACATATAAGAATAGGTAATATATTTATGTTTATAAACTGAAAGGAATAGAAATACATAGCCTTAAATATTTCATGTTAATAGGGCATACTAATTTTGCAGAAACAAGGAAAAAGTTACTATCAGAAATATTCTATTTTAAGTAGAATGTTTTTGATAGCAATTTAAGCATTCTTTTGTAGCATAAATTGATTACTTTTAAATTTTATCACATTATTTTAATATAGTAACAATCAAATTCATGCAACTTACTCCTACAGGCTGAAAAATTAGTCCATCCACTTCATGAGAGACTTCTCTTGCAAAATTTCCCTCAAGAAGCTGCAAGAAGCACCAAATGATTATTGGCAATTACAATTAAGAAGTAAAACAATCCTGGCATATAGAAGAAAAATATCTAAACATCTAAGTTTATTTAGTTATGGTATTTATATATTATATAACACCCCTCGAGATTATACACAGCATTTATTGGAAAGAATTAGCTTCTAATGTCTATTAATTAATCATTTAAAAAGCAGATGGTATTAGGAGACAAACACTGCAATAAAACAGTAAATACGTGTTTTAATGTTCATGAATTAAAATCTGCATTGCAGAAGACATGAGACCAGTTGAGATGTAATAGTCCTTACCTTTATGGTGCCATTTTTTATCCTTGCTTCTCCCACACTAATTTCTAATTCATACCAACAGTGGATCTAAGCATTACTAGTCAGCATTGTTTTAAATGCTTCCAAGTATAAGTATGGAAGTCATTTTACATGTGGCCATGTTACGTTTTACTCATTCTATCTGAATTAAGAGCAGCTCAACTGCATGGGGGGAAAAAATCCAACTGAGTTAAGGGTCTGAAGCTTGACCCACCCATTCCTCAAACATGACCATGACATTAGATTAGACACAGTTTATTCAGGTTAAGATATGGAACTAAACTCTAGTCAAAAGTGAAAGAAGCCAGAGGGGAAATAAGCATTTTACAATAAAGATTTGTTGTTTTTGTTATTGTTATTGTTGTTGTTGTTGTTCCTAGTTTTTCTAGTATAGAGTCCACTTTTATCAGATCAACCCAGTACTGATCCATTTAGTTGCAACAGGAATTGACTGACAGACCTGTTGCTTAAGTTGGCAATTGTGGTGTGAGAAACAGCAAATGAGAGAGAGCAAGCTTTAATGAGTAAGGTAGACTAAAACTTGGGCTTCTGGTTTCTAGCCTGGAGCCTTAACCACTGGACCTAATTGACTCTCACTGAGGTATGCAAGACATCTTTGGTATACATTAATATAACAGTGTTCATCATTATGCCAATAAGATCTCCCTTTTGCAGGCTTGTTTCTTTTTTTGGATAGTCTTTATAGAGCCACTTTTTCCCCAGTTATTTTTTTTTCTTAACTTTTTCCATTACCTTATGAAAGCCAATTAATTTATATCTGAAGTTGTTATAAGTCCCTTAACATTTTTTAAGATAAACATCGGCTCCTTCTATTAGTTGGGTTATCACATATGAATGAGGAAGTCTTGGGAGTGTTAGAAGATAAAATCTACTAGTATATACTTAGTATAAAGCAGCTCCTCTAAATTTAAACTAAATAAAATCTCTTTTTTGTTAAAACTACTGTTCTACTGTGTTTATTCTGCCTAAATATTAGTATGAAAGGCAGCACACTGCTTAAAAAGAATAAACATAAATTCAAATATCCATTCTTCTTCAGACCATACTATTAGAGTAAACATTAAATCAGTATCTTCTGATTAAAATATATTAAATGTTAACTATAATGGAAGTTTTAATTAAATGAATGGCAGACACAAGAATGAGAATGCTGTTATACTAATAGATTTTTTGTACAATTTGGATAATGCAACATGAATTACTTATAATTGCAAAAAAGGATAGCCAAGTAAATCATATATGTGGGAGACAGATAATAATATAATCAGCAAATGCAAAATACACATAATATTACATAGCAAAATATATTAAAACAGTTGAAGACAGCAGTATATATGTTGCTAATTTCACAGGTTTTATTTTTACTTTTCATTTGCTGGTGCATATAACCAAATGCAATTTACTATTCCAGAGCTAAGGATTTTTAAATAAAATAGTTTTTTAATTTTGGGTCATAGTAGTTAGTATTAGTATGTGGAGAAAGAGGGTGCAAAGCAAGACCTCTTCCTGAGATATAAGAGCAGATGGAAATATATAGGAGTTCCGACATTGATAGATATTAAAACCCAAGAGAAAAAAATTGTTTGGAACAGTGAAAATATGTCTAGCACAATCTAAGAGTTGAATTCAATCTTATTCATACTTTAGGCAAATCCTTTGAAATTAATACAGCTGTGAATAAATTCTCATCACTTTCAACAGGAATATTTTTTAAATGGCTAATTTTAGATTCAGCTATCACTAAACATAAAGCACAGAAACCTATGTAATGCTTGGATAGCCAATTTTTTTAATACATATAAAAGTAATCTTCAGTCTCATAGTGATGCATGTACATATTTGCCTGGAGGAAAATAAACAAGATTATAATTAATTGTATAGGGGTAAATCACTCAATTCTGGATAATACGTAATAAAACCAACAGAATAAAAACAAACTATAATAATTATGAAAATGAAGGAATAAATGAAATAAATAAGAACTGATGGAAGATCTAAATAATCACACTCACAAGCAATCTGGCAGGAGCCCCAAGTGCCCTAACCCAATGTCTTTAAGGCTTTCCAGAAAGCCTACAGAGTGGAAGCCACATTGGAGAATCTTATTTCAGAGGACAAGCACTCTGACAGAGAAGGGATGAGTATGTTTGCTTCTGAAGCTCAAATATGACATTATTTCATTGAAAAGACCTGGAGTGACCAGCTCTGTCAGACTGAACGAGCCAGGATGATTCCACGGGAGATTTTCCCTCATGTAACTAGGCCCAATGCCATATAGGGTTTTACAGGTCATAACCAGCACCTTCTCTGAGAAGTGTATCGGTGTCACTTAGGTATATAAAGACATGTCTGTTATTGTCCACAACATTAAATTCTGGACCAATTGAAGCTTCTGAGTGGGCTTCAAGGACAGCCATATGTAAAGTGAATTACAACACAATGAAGGGACTTGGACATTAGTGGCTGTCTGAAGTACTTTCCAAGCTAGAAAAATGGGCAATTGACATATTAGATGAAACTATGCGAAGGCCTTTCTAGCCAAAGTAACCACCTGTATAGATTGCACATCATTCCAAAACCATTTCTTTATCTGGTTAGATTCACTGTGCAAAACTCTAAAGATATTATTATTACCAACTATAAATTAACAATGTTAATTGTTTTTTTTTTAAGGAAAAGAAAAAAAAACAATATGATACTGCTGCTTGCTAATAGAATCAGCTCACTAATTACTATCCATGATTCATTTGTAGCATTCCAAGCCTGATTAATGTCAGGTCAAGTTTAACATATGACAAGGTTTATTACTAATGTTTTGCTAGCCCACAGCTTGACAGTCTTTCTGTTACATAAGGGAATAAAAGTCAGAGCACTGCTAACTCTGAGTTGCTGTAGGTCACTATGGTATGTTTTCAAAGCTGTCCAGAGCAATTAGGCTAATAGTATTTGGTAGTAATTGCTAACTTTAAAGGCTACTCATATCACCATGTACTTTATTTCATTTGTAGTAATACTCATATAACATGGCCTTAAAACAATATTACTAATCATCCATATCTTATAACTGCCAGGCAATTATAATGTGTTACACTTTACAATTGGCAATTAATCCTAAATTCAAGTCACAAAATTGGAAGCAGAGCAGTAATGCCCATGGCTCATTAATTTTGAACCCAAGGTAAAATACTCTATGCCAATTCATGCCTATGGATACTTGAGCCTCTGTGTTTACATCTCAAAAACCTATTATATACCGTAGTTACTTAAGAAACCTAATTAGGATTGGAATCGCCATTGCTAAGCTATGCTGTTGTTAAGTAAAATACTACAGGACCACACTGCTTAGCGACAGCAGTTCCGGTAGTCTCCGTTGCAGTCATTAAGTGAGGCCCCTCATGCTTCTTATGCCCTATTGTGCTAGTCTCTGCCTCAACGCCTCTCAAAAGAGCCTCTCTCTGCTCTTTTGTCCTCCCTGCACTCCTTCGCCTACCCTAACTGTCCTCACCATCCATGGAGGATCTCTGCAGCGTGGCCTCTCCAAAGTAATCTTGGAGTAGTCACATAAGGGCCTCCCAAAAGGCAACAGCTCATCCGCAGCAGGAAGAAAAAGACAGAGGGCAAGGAGTAGGCAGCAGAGTGCAAAGTGGACAAAGGGCAAAAGATGAGAGGAGAAGGAAGGAAGGAAGGAAGGAAGGAAGGAAGGAAGGAAGGAAGGAAGGAAGGAAGGATGGATATTTGATCCTGTGACCATGGGGGAACAGTGCAACAGTCACAACTTTGAAGACTGGCCATAACTACCATTTGTTCAGCGCCGTTGTAACTTTGTATAGTCACTGAATGAATAGTTTGTTAAACAAAAATTACCTGTTAATGGGATTTACCTGTTAATGTGGATTTAACATTATAGAGACTTTTATTTTTTTCCAAATAATGATTTTTTTTTCTGTAATATTTTCAAAACCCTTGAGTGTCTATTTAAAAATAAAACCCCAATAATTTCAATGAGTCTTAGTTCCAGCCAGTACATACAGGATGCAATTTAAAGTAACAAGTAGCTCTGGATTTTTTGTGACATTGTTTAAATTACATAGCTTCAGCTTCAATCTTGACAATAAGGATTGAATTCACAAGTCACATTTGAACCCAGACCAAAACTGCAAAGCAGCTTCGTCATATTTAATGCACTCAAAATAATAACCTCGAAGCTATACTAAAATATTTAAATGCTTAATTCAACGATACATACACATTAGTACATTCAGTATGTACAGGTACCTCAGTACACTTAGGAGAAAGGTAGCGCATATTTTAGAAATACTCTTTGAAAGGTGTATTGTTTTTCATTGTTGTTACTTGTGCTGCTGCTGCTCTTTAAAGCCCACACAATAAACAGCAAGTTCCCCTTTCCCACTGCTGACTAGTGCAGCCAAATAGTCAACAGTTACTCAGGGTGCATTCGAAGGGGAAAAAGAGCCAGGAATTACTGACAAAGGGAAGGACAGCCTAATCCAAGCCACAGCAAGCACTGAAAAAAATTGTGAGATTTTCAAACCAAATTAGTAAACTAGATGGGCTTTGTTCTGACTCATCTTCTTTTGTTATTAGAGCATATGAAAAGTAGCATTTTATTTAGCCCTTTTTTTCCCAATAGTTCAGTTCAAGTAATTAATTACTGCACCACATATTCCTTTCTTCTGTTATATGTAGACTAATTACCCTTTCAGGGGATAATTATCCCCCCCTCCCTCCCTCCCTCACACCCCAAATTACATTTTCTACCTTCCAAAGAGACAGATCAAGCAATGCTTAACATTTTCCACTTTTCATTAATGAGAAAAATGAGAGTGAGATATCATATCCTAAAATTTTAAGATAAAAGCCATTTAATATGCTAATCTGCACAATAGCATCAACTGGTACAGGTTAAGATTGAGAGCACATTGTGAAATAGCACCTGAGCATGAAAATGACATTTTGTCTCCTTTGGAAATGTACCTTACATGAAAATGATTTGGTCTCCATATATGTTGTAAGTAATACGCCCTAATATACATGTTAAAGGCTGGGAGATAGGCATGGTGTTCAGTGAGAACTTTAAAGCAGAGTAAAACAATTAAGCCAACTTGCAAATCATCATCTACAACACTGAAGCTCAAGCGTCCTCTTAAACTGACACTCCATGTTAAGTCCCTTTCCCTTCCGAGATAAATTTCATTACCACGTTGTACACAAGCTGTTAATAACAAATTTAATTGTCACTCAAGCTTGTGTCAGTACTGCCATAAGTGGTAAATTAGCACAATAGTAAGCTATGGAAACGAGGAAAAATGGAACCAAAATAGACTTGGAAAATGAAGGTATGCAATACCGGGTTTTGCCATAATTTGTGCCAATTCTTCTATTAGTTGATCGTTAAATACTAAAAGAAACATTTTTGCAAGGGGCGCTTCATGGATTTGATCTGCAAATTAAACTAGTTCAGTCACTCATTCAAAACATAAGCCAAATGCTTATTTGAATATTGTAAACAAATCAAAAAGCTGCCTTATAGGTTGATTGTTACACTGGCTTAAAATTTTAAATATCCCAATTGATTTTGAGATCACTATTGACCTATTGAATAAGTAATGCTGCCCTGTTGCCTAAACTGAATTACTAGGATATCACACGAACAGATTTAAATGCTTTTATTTTCTTAAAATGGTTATCTCAAAAATGAAAGAAATGGGGTATAATGGTGTCTGTTTGGCTTCAGATACTCATCAGTGAAACCTTATAAGCAACTCTGAGTGCTTATTTTCAGCTGAAAGAATTAACAGATATAGCAACCTTATCTGCAGTATTCCAAAAAAGCAAATCCCAGCAGTCAGTAAATTGTGACTGTGTAGTTTATTGTTCAAGTCGCAAATGGAGGAGTAGTATGGACAGCTGTTAAGAAAGGAAATGAAGGAACAGTGTGAGAGAGAAACAGAAGCAGCTGGAGGGCAACTAGGAAGAAACAGCAGTGGGGGCAGATCCCAGTAATACCCAAAAGAAAAAAAATCTATGTGCAGTTCATCAGCTTGGAAACCTCTCAGTTCTAGTGTATATTATTTTGATTTGGAACTGGATGCGTCACTCTTGATGGGTGTTAATCGTGATTCAATCAGGATCGTGTTTCATAGCATGAATTGAAATTAAGAAACAAGTTCTTACACTGCACAGAAAAAAACAAAATAGTGAAATAGCAAGGCAAAGAGAACAGTGATCATATTTATAAAAACCAAAACAAATGAATATTAGTAGGCATTTTTCCCCCCAAGAAAGTGGAGATGGCAGAAATGGTATAGGGATGAAAGACGAACAATGAGAAGATAGAAGACAAATAGGGAGAAAATAAGAATGAACAGATGGAGCTGGGAAAAGGCAGAGAAAATGTCAATTCTGGCACAAATACAGGGCTGATATAGGTGATTCAGACTTACTGATGGACTTGAAAATAAAACAAAGAAGGAGTGGAGCGGTCATGATTTTGGCAAAGTACTAGCTCCAGATGGTGTCAACAGTTCCTCTCTATAGCTATAGAAGGCAATAAGTTCAATAGACACATATTTATTCTTATCTCTTCTAATGTATTTTTGTTCTCTTCAATGCCTAGCACATTTTCATTTTACGATGGCAAAGTACTAATCCATCCTCTACCAATTATTATTAAATTCAAGTCTGAAATATCATTATTTCAAAACTCTCCCGACTCCGTTAAGAGGATGGAAAACAGTGCAATATTAAATGTGATCACTTTCTAGAGATGAGCAGAACTTCATAAAATATTGTGGGAACAGAAGGCAGATCCAATTTGCTTGAAAGGCAAACCATTGCCGCCGCCTCAAGTCCTATGTCCCTTATCCTATTTCTTCTGTTAGCCTTATAAGCTAACCTAATATATTCTTCCTAGATTGGATTTATAAATGTGCAGCAAGATGGAAATCTGCAGTTGCAGTAATACAATACAATACAATAGCAGAGTTGGAAGGGACCTTGGAGGTCTTCTAGTCCAACCCCCTGCCTAGGCAGGAAACCCTATACTGTTCCAGACAAATGGCTATCCAACATCTTCTTAAAGACTTGCAGTGTTGGGATATTCACAACTTCTGGAGGCAAGCTGTTCCACTGATTAATTGTTCTAACTGTCAGGAAATTTCTTCTCAGTTCTAAGTTGCTTCTCTCTAATAAATAATAAGAAGGTGACTAATGCTTGCTAAAGAATAATTATATAATGGCAATCTCTAAATCTGAGCAAAAACTCAATTTTCTCTCTACTAATTATGCGGCTCATGATCAGGCATTATTTCCATGAGAAAGACAGAAAGATCAATTGTACAATGCACTTTGATTAAACAGACTCTACCAAAAAATTCCATATTAAAATGCCACTGATCATTGTTGCTTACTCTGAAGTTGTTATCTCTTTCTGAAGTTCAGAAGAAAACACAAGCTTATTTAGCTAAACAACACATCTGCATCAGCAGTTGGCATCAGCAAAATTCAAAGTTCGCAGAGGCCCAAAATACTGAGGGGAAAAAAGGAGGAAGACCCTTCAGAACTCCCTAATAAAAATTGCATAAAGGATAAAATTCTCCATAATGTATGTCTGACTAAATAAAATGTAACAAAAGCACTTTGCATGACTTAACTATTCGCCATGGCAATATACTTAATAAACTTAGAGCAGGCCCAACTGAAAGTATTTAGTGTAAAAAATCATTAGCTATTGAAGTTTCTCATATATGAATTAAGTTTAACATATGCTATTATAGGACAGGACTACATTTTTTCAGAAACATCTGGAAATCTAATAACCACCGAAAATGTCTTATCATATAGACTATAAAGGACGCTTTGGCATAGGTACATAGTTGTCACTAATACAGAAGGTGGAAAAATTGAAAAACAAAATACTTGTTACAGATCACAAAACATTCAAATTTTGTGTATTAAGACTTCTTGATTCCATTAACTGAAAAGTTTATTGCTTGTCTAATGAGTTTAGTTCCAGGCTGAAAAGCCCTCTTATTCATTCAAGCATTTTACCAGTTGAAATGATAAAGCAGAGCTGTGTGCCTGTGTTGATGAGTTTTC
The DNA here is from genome assembly GCF_009769535.1 of Thamnophis elegans. Lineage (NCBI taxonomy): Eukaryota > Metazoa > Chordata > Lepidosauria > Squamata > Natricidae > Thamnophis > Thamnophis elegans. The sequence goes on from NC_045544.1 coordinate 20,433,560, forward strand.
CAGACTGACATTTAGTGAATGATATAATAAGAAGTTATGTTTTATAGATGAACTTACAAGTATCAATAGAACAGTAATTCATTTTTTAAAGTATATTACAATGGAAACAGATAAATAAGAACAAATGCAAATCAGCACATACTACTATGGATTTTTTTTTATATAAACAAAGATGAAAAGCAAGTGAAGCAGTACATTGATATGGCATGCCTCTTGATTAACAGAGTCACTAGGTTAGCAGAGACCATATCTGTAACACATAAGAAGCCTGTGTTCAATCTTTCCTGATTCTTGCCCTATAATCAAGCTTTACTAAGGAGACTTATTCATATTTATGAAATAATATTTATTTTTGCTGTTTTCCAACCTAGACAAGTGTTTTGCAAAGCTGCTGACAGTTAAGTACTCACTAAAGGACATTTTAGAAGTCCTCCTTCACGCTCTGCTGTGTGTGACTTTATTCTTGGCCCCTTGCTTTTTCCTTGAGAACTTGAGCAAAGAAACATTTTCTCAGAAAATAACTAACAATGTTATTCATTAAGAGATCAAATCTTGAGTCAGTTGCATGCCTGATTTTGTCCTTCACTTTTCTAAAAAAACATAATTAGAAGCTGGAATCCATTGGAAAGCTATTCTATATACATGTACATACATACACACACACACACACACACACACTTTGAATATGTTTAAATATAGGAAAATCTTGTAAGGCTTGAAGCATTACGTGCTAAGAAAATTACTATTCAGCATATATCAAGAATATTTTTACCTTTTTTGCAATGTTGATGTCAAAAAATGGTTTGTTACGCACACTAAAAGGTTCTTGTGCTTTGTCAATTTGACCATTCTTCATTTTATCATGCCGTGGGAGTATAATCTCTTTTTCTATACATGACAGACGAATATTAAAATCACATTCTCCAACTGGTTGTGCCTGCCAAATTAAAATATCAGAAGTCCATGAATACACAATTTATAAAACTTAGATAATATGCAAGAAAATTTTCACTTAGGTGTATTTAACTCAACAATGATTTTCTAACATTGTCATAATTTTGCTCTAAGATTAGAAACAAAAATAATGACTGGAAGGAAAACTGGACATCCTTTTCTTTTGGCGTTCAAATCATTTTGAAAACATTTTTTTATTTATTGATTTAAGAGGAGATTTATTGATTTAAGAGGAAACTATGGACAAATGTAACATTTTATTAAGTCTCCTTTCTTTTTTGTGCTCAGTACATATTCCTATGTCTGCATAGCAAGATTTCAATTATCTAACTTTTTCCCTTCATATTTCTCTTTATTCCATTTATATTACTCGACTTCTCAGGTATGTACGTTCAGTCCATGTTAATCCCTCTCTTGCTTTCGAGCCTCTCTTGCCTCTATCAATAGTATTCCACATTCCCTCCACTTTCATTATATAAGCTTGTTGTCAAATTCTCCACTTCGTTTTTTTCCCATCACCCAATAATATTCCTTTTACTGCATGAACACTAAGAATTAAAAAAAGATGTTCACTCTCCCAGGAAAGTGTAACGCGCTAGTGGATAATGCATTATGGTCTGTTTATTACAGTGGATCAAAAAACCCTAATATCAATTGAATCAGAGATGCATTGGAGACTAACAATATAAGCATTCTCTATTCCTCCCTTTCATTTACACACAAATGCATTTACTGATCTCAACAAACCTTAGATGATGTCAATAAAACTATAAGTAAGAATTCAGAAAGCAGCAAAATGTATAGAGAGAAAAGGCTGTGATTCTCCTTATGGTTTACAAGGATAGTCTACTACAAGAAGCATGGAGTTCAACAGAAAATGTAAGCAGTCACTCTGATCAAATAGATAATTTGACAATGCATACCTTTTCCTTCAAAAAATGCATCATTTTTCCCTAAAGTAGGTCATAATTTCCTTATTACTTAAATCCTTTTTAAGACCACTCATTAGAAGTGCCACTCCCACTGTCCTCCTGCATTTCCCTAAATCGCTTCCTTTCAAATCAGTGGAAGGCATCCATTCCTACCTAAAACAACACTAAAATGTTTTAGGTCTCAGTATAGAAGTTCCTTTATTAAGACTGATATGTACATTTTTACTTCCAACTATCTTAAATACATGGTCATAAAAATAACACTTAATAAAATTACATAAACTTACTGTCCAAAGCAAGTGATATAAATATATTTCTTATGCCAATGTATGACATATTAATGATTCAACACATTAAAATGTATTTATCATCAGATTTCACTTTAATTTCTTAATGCTGACCTTTAAATAATGAAGTTGGAGTTCTACAAATAGCACAGCTAATTAAATTGAGGGCTACAAATATTATAAGATAATGTATATAAGAAGGGGTTTGTGTATGTGTGCGCCTCTGTGTGTGTGTGTGTGTGTGTGTGTGTGTGTGTGTGTGTCTGTCTGTCTGTCTGTCTGTCTGTCTGTCGGTGTGGGTGTGTTTTCATGTTCATTTAGAAATTGGCTATACATACACACACATCCATATATGAGAAAGTTAAATCATCAGATAGACTCAACTTGAGAATATTTTAATAATTCAAAAGTAAAAATGGCTAATCAAAATATTTAACTTTTACCAAAGACTGGAAGCAGCACAATTTTTATTTTAGAGTTTTAAAGAAGTCTAGGAGGATCCATGGAATGGTAAAAATGTATTTATTAAGCCTTTACATGCACAACTCTTGTTGAAGAGGAATCTCTACAAATTTTGGAAAGGTATAAACCTCAACAATTTTTCTGTGTAATTTCAGAGTATAAAGAAAAACATGAACAGCAATGATTCAACACAAATGGCATAATCTGATAAGCTATCTTGCCCATTAGAAATGGCTCATTCCACTCACTCCAGTGGAAGAGGCCTACTTTGGATCCTTCTGCCAATGACTTTCAGCTGGTGGGGTCCAAGAGAAGAACCTTTCCTTCTATGGTCTCTCTCTCTCTCTGGAATATTCTCTCTCCAGAGGTGAGATTGGCCTCCACACTCCTGCCTTAATGAAAGAACCTTAAAACCTGGTTCTGTCAGCTGGCCTGGGCCCCCAATAATGATGTCCTATGCTGGAGATAGCAGATAGATTAGAGAGAAGATCCCCACCCCCAAGTCACCAGTCCTTTGGTTTTTAATCTTTAGATAATCCTTCTTAATTTTAATTGTGTTGTCTTTTATTTTTATCATCCTGTAAGCCGCCTAGAGTTGCTGCAACAGGAGGATGGGCAGCATATAAATTTAATTAATTAACAATGGAGCTTCCAACATCATTCTGATAAAATCTTTCACTGAAAATTTGAACAAATAATTCAAGATAAAATAAGCCACCTGTTTGCAATTGAGAGTCACATTTAGTGTTTCCTTGGTTTACCAGTAAGATAATGATACAGACCAAACAAGCCACAGAATTTATGTGGGAGCAGCCATTATTTTCTTGGCTTTGTTGGAAAGGGGCTAGAGATTCCTTCTTCTTTTGAAATCTACTTAAAGTTTACAGTGCATGTTTTATACATTTCCTGACAATTTCCAACTACTGCATGTTTGACATATGGCCCAGAGGTCATTGTTTGTTCATCAAGAGGATCAATCACTTTATGGTCAAACTGATTTAGGAACAGAAAGTAATTCCTTGACCCAAACCTCAACACTCATATGACATTATATTGTATATATGGGAAAGTCAATATCCCTCACTGAAAAAATAGAAAATTTTGCGCCAATGCTAAATGCCTAAATTATCTGTAAATCAAAATGAAATAAATGAGCTTACAATTTAAATGTGAGGCGCAAAAACTTTAAACACTTGCTCAATTTTACATTTATTGAAAATGAAATAAAAAATTCAGATCACACTCAATTCTATATCATTATTTACAAACTATCAAGGTAGGTTTTGTCTAAGAGAACAAAGTAATGGTAACCTATTTCCTAATAATGGACCATATGTATGAAGAGACTATCCATTATTCTCAAGTTATCTATTCAACATGCTAGTACACTGTCATGGTCATTTACATCATGCCATAATCAATCACCACAGATGTTATAAGATTACAGAAAAATTAATTTACCTCATCCGCCTCATGTAAATGGAAATTTGATACACTGCATCTAAAGTGTGCTGGGGGGAATCCACTAAATTGAAGTTTCACAGTGTATTATTTTTTGCAGCATATTAGATTTTAGCTTACAATTTAAATGTGAGGCGCAAAAACTTTAAACACTTGCTCAATTTCACAGTTCTTTTGAAATAATTAATAATACTTTACCAGCAACAAAATAATACTGAAGCATAAGAAATAAAATATTTTGAAGAGTGGGAGTGTCTCAGTAGTTATAAGAACACAAACTGGACACTGTATGGAGTAGACCAGATACGTGTAAAGACCAGATAGGAGCCATATAAGCAAGGCAGAAAGGCAACTCAAGTATACCACCATCAGACCAAGTTGCAATTGTGGTTGAGAAGAGCTGCCAGAACCATTGGTCAATCATCAGCACAGAAACCTGTCTTTTTAGGAAATAATGATATCTACTGTATTTCCCCAGAACAAAGGCAAACCCAATTTTATGAGCTCTGCCCTTCCCTCAAAACATGTGGCCAGGAAACACAGTATAACAAAAGTCCTATAAAAACTTAGCTTTCCTACTGGATTGCCAACTTTTAACTAAAATCAGTCCTTCCTCTCACCAACGAACACATGCACACGGCATATTTGTGTGTCTGCATGTGTGTAAGTATAGCCTACCTCTGCCAAAAAAGCTTCAAAAAGCTCCATCGTTGGGATAAAAATAAACTGAATTAATTACTATTAATTTATATTGTGGGCCTCTCAAATATGATTAATATCTGCAAATAAAATAAATAAAACTAAGAAAATAAATTGAAACCCCTCTAAAGAAACCCATCATTCTCTATCAAACACAGAAAAATTCAAATACATACATGCACACATTCCCCACCCTCTTCTTTCAAGCCTCAACTAGGAAAAATACTGAATGAAGATGGACAACAGGAGCGATAGCTGAAAGGGGTAGAAACACAAAGGAACAAAACTGGATGGAAGTAGGGAAAGGGGAAAGGTAACTGGAGCAAGGATGAAAGGAATGAAAGAAAAGGAAAATGAGAGGTGTCCTATTTAAATGTTAGAAACATAGCTAAAAGTCAATGGGTAAATCTCCCCTCCCAAATAAACTCATTCTCAAAAGCATTCACACTTTTTTGTATAGCTTGCAATTATCTGCAACTCCTGCCCATTTCTTTTATTTTCTACAGCTTTTGCTATTCTTAGCAGCCCCTCATCGATCCAGGAAAAGAAAGCCTAATCTTAAATAGGGTAATGTTTCCAGGAAACCTTTTCGTCTAAGTATTCCAAATTTCTAATACCTGACCATTTTTAAGTTGGTATTTTTAACATTCGAATACCAAACATGGGCAGAAGGAAGGGAGGAAGGGAGGAAGGGAGGGAAAGAAAGAAAGAAAAAAAGAAAGAAAGAAAAACAACATGAGATACTAAAGAGACCACAAGGTGGCTCTGAACTGCTACACATAAACAGCCCTTGGCCCAAAATATTACAGGATACAAAAAAAGAAATCAAAATTTTATAGATTCCAAGAACACACTTTAAAAATCCTTCTAAATATTCATGATAATTTTATTTGCTATATGCATTAATGCCAAAATAAACAGTCTGAACTATTAATGTGTACAGAAAAATAAAGAAGAGCGAAAGAGTTAAAGAATGAATACAACCCAGAAAAGCAAAAATTCTTGGCTATTTCCTGAAAATAAATACACACACACACACAGTCACACACACACACACACACACACACACACACACACACACACACAACCAGAGGAAGGGGTAGTTAATGTCACTGTACTTGACAAGGAACTCATTTCAGATAATGTAAATTGTGAGTCTCAAGTCTGCAGCTTAACAATGCTTAAACCAATATCCTAAAGCTGACTTTAAGGACCTTGCTTGTAAATACATAATGGAATGGTGATATATCTGTCTTAAGTGACTTGGATATACAACTCTAGATAAAAGTACTCTTAAATGTTACAGCAACTGCATAAATATTGCTGGTGTACTATCCCAGTGTGATTCAAAATATGACTTGAAAAATAATCAAATCCTAATTCTTTTCCTCACAAGCCGTTACTCAACTGTGTCTTCATTAACAAATTTGGGTTTCAAATTTTTGAAGCGTTTTTAAGCTGAAGGAACCAATTGAATTCTCTGACACCTATTGTAGAAATGATATGAATAGGAAATGGGTAAATTAATTCATCATATACTGACTAAATTATCAGCTCAGACTTTGATTGTAAGGCCAGAATGGCCCTCTATTAATTTGTCTGACCTCCTGTAAAGAAAATTATATCTCTTCCCATTATTTAACATCGAAGAATTCAATTTGCATTTAGACAGACCTGTCTAAGAAAAATAACTGTCCTCGTTTGAACAGTACATTTTATTTCTCCTCTCCGAACATTAAGGAACTACTAAAGTAGTTGACTCCTCAACCACCAAAATCTTTGGACCGGTTGTTTTGACTAGCTTTTAATCTCATTTTTCCATTATTAGGAAGAGAAAGCTGCTTTCTATTGACAGTTAGAGACCCAAAGGTCATCAGCAACTTTTTATCTTCTAGGAAGAGCAAGAGAGAGGACAGCTTAGTCCATTCATATAAGCTGCCTTGTGAGGGTAGCAAACACTCTTGCCTATTATCAAGAAGAGACTGTTAGCATTTCCCTCTTTGCAAGTATAGCACAGCAGGATAATAATTAGCCTGGACTCAATTTTATTTCTGGTATTGTCAACACTTTTTTTTTTTGCATTAAACATTTCCTATCTTATTGCTTTCCTAACATCTTAAATCTTTTAGCCTTTAAATAAAGAGGGAAGATCCATGTCATTTAGGTGCAATTCCACTTGAGCTAATGGTTCATTTTTCAAGTCACTGTAAATCGACTAACCTGACCTCCTAAATAAAGCACATGAACCAGAGTTGTCCCAAGCTTAGACATAATGAGAAAAACTTATACTTTAAAACTCCACCTTGTATAAATGTCAAAGAAAAAAAAACCAGGACTAATAGCTAATAGCCATTACTTAAGGATGTAACATGTGCGTGTACACATATATGCATGCACACCATCAAGTCATTTTTGATTCCTGGTTGACTGCCTGGAAAAGTCCCTGCAGTTTTCTTGGCAGCGTTTTCGGAAGTGGGTTGCCCATGCCAGCTTCCTAGGGCTGAGAGCGAATGACTGGTTCAAAGTCACACCGCTGGTTTTGTCTCCAAGGCATGGCTACAACTCAGCCTCACGGTTTCTAGTTTGGTGCCTCAAATCTCTAGAACAAACTGGCCTTCTGTCTATGTTACTTCTTGCCAAATCAAATATTATTAACCTTTTATTTTTGCAATTAAACCTTTATATCTAGCATAAAGACAGTTTATTGACTTTAACAAATCTTTACAGCTTAGCTGCTGTTAATGGCCCTTTTCCAATAAAGTCCTGCTTCTGCTTCTGCTGATAACATATAGGCTGAACTTGTACTTCAGCTGGAAGCGCAATGCTGCCTACTAAAGTCCCATTAGAGGTTCCCACTGAATTCAATGTAAGCTAAAATATTTTGACTCAAACATTACTGTTTGCAACCATACGTAATACATTTTGCTTACTAATAAAATGTGTCCTGCACCACAGACCTTCCTTTCTTGCTTACTGAATCAAACAATCTTTTGCATCTTCAGTCCAGCAACTTCTAGACTAATAATAGCTTTATTGAATAAGAACAAATAGACTCTTTTCTGATAAGACGACTCTTTTCTGATAATAAGAAAAACTAAGTTTCAGCGATGAAGCAAACAAGTTATAAAAATTAGTTTACGGAATTAAAAACAGAATACTGTGTTGATGAAATAGTAATGAGAGGCAGAGAGAACAATGGACTCAAAATAAAAAATAAAAGAGCAAATAGAACAAAGAGCAAACTTTAGGTACATAACACAAGTTTTGCCTTTCCTTCTATTCTGGGCATGCTAAATCTATAACTGGAAGTTAATTCAGAAAAATCTACTGTTCCCTCTATTAAATAAGGCAAAGGGTAATTGTACTTCACAAGTTCTCTAAATAAATGTATGTATTTACTTACTTATTTGATTTCTATAGCCACTTAGCAAATCACTCTAGGCAACTCTAAATAGTCTATCTACCTAAAAAATGAAGTACGCCTGCAGTTCTTCTTCATCAGTTTCCTACATCTCCCCACTCCTTTTTTTAAAAAAAAAATATCAGAGTTTGTCTTAACATAATTCTTCAAGAAATTTTAGAAAAACTTGGACTAACTTTAGAAGTCAGATTAGTTCTATCATTCAAACCACTGTAAACATATTTGAAAGTGCATTCTATATTATCACAAATATGACAATCTATTATATGTTTTATAACATTTGATTGATTTAATTGAGTGCATTATTCTGGTCTTTCCAAAGGCACCTTTGATTTATCTATATTTATTAAAAACATTCCTCCCTTCTAATACCTACAAGTTACACAGACAATTGGGCTAATCAAAATATAACATACTTACATTGAATTTTATTATGTCATATATCAAGTACCGAGGAACAACTTGACCATTTACCTTGTCAACTATCATTTCCTTAAAAAAGAAAAGCAAAACAGTATTTTAATATTCACTCAACAACTTTGGTAGCAGTTCAACAATTGATTGTAATTAGAAATTATTTGATGCAGATTTCCACAACTGATTTTAGCTAAAACATTCTTTTATACGGGACTCTGTTTTCAACAAGGTTGATTTGATTTATTTTTGCCTTTTGTCAGAATCAATAAGGCAACTGAAAGAGATGAATGGGAATAAAATGGAATGATGTAGCAGCTTTCTTAGAATTTTATCATTTCATTTTATCTTCAAGGATACAATTTACAATATCAACATTTTAGGAATAATTTTTGAAAAGCAAATTCTTTTATAACTCCTGCTCATAACCTCTAACAGAAAATAACTGAAACTGGGAATCCATAAAGATTATACCAAGATATTGTCATTCTGAAGCAAAGCTACAGCCGTACATCCATCTGAATAGCACATCCTACCTTTCATTAACATGAAATCAATCAAATCCAAGAATTGCAACATTATTCTGCTGAAGGCAATAACTATTATGATGCAAAATCTAACTCTGACTTTGAATCTGATGATGTTGCTCCTGTCTATGCTTCAAGATTGTCAACCCCAGCAATCAGTAAGCCAGAATTCAACTGAGGTTGAACAGCCACAGAGATGTCCCTTTCCACTAGAGCAGACAGGTGACTAGTATGCACACACACAAACATACCCAAGTCCTAGGTTAGATGCATACTGAGTCAAGCAGAGCAACGATTTTTGATGACGCAACTCACTAAGCAAAAGGTGAGACAGATTTAGATAGCTCTTTTGCAGTCTTTGTTTGAGACAAACCATTTGGCTTCCCAGCTCATGACTCTTATTCCTGCTTCTTGTTTGTGTTCCCTTGACCAGCTGACTACCTGATTTGGCTTTCTGTGACTCCTGGAAAGTATTTGGACTAGGCTATTGCTTTTTTGGACTCCAATTACACTTTTCAGGCAAGCACTCTCTGGTGGGCATTTGAATTACATTTCAGCCTCTTGTTATTTACTTCAACTACAGTAAACAATTTCTGAGTACTATATTTGTGTGTGCCTGTAACTTTGAAAGAAAACAATAGGTGAGAACAACAGTAATCTCTATGAAAATTTCTATTATCCTCGTCGTGTTGCTAAGGAAACAAAAAATAACTATGGGATAGTCAGGTGAGGCACTGAACTGCCAATAAAGAATTCTGAAGAATTAATAGATTTAGTTGCAAAGTGATTATCTTTAACAACCACTTTATATTTTATTAGAACTATTCCTGAACTTGAATATGGTTTTCAATGCACTAAATAAAAACAGTTTTTATTCAGGCCAATATTAAACCTAAGGAGCCTATGACTCCTGTTGAGACTTGTGCTGCAATAGTTAATATGCCCCCTGATTTATTCTTAAATGTCTGTTAATTTGTTATATATATTTTTATCTTCTAGGTTTATATGAAGAAACACTTTACTTCTGAAAGAAAAACCTCTCACACTGCATTGAAGTCATTGGCCCTGGGAAAAGATAGGGTAGCAAATCTGAAAAAGATATTGCGCAACGTTGGATTGAAAGTTGTGGGTTGGGTAAGGGATCTCATTACTGACTGTCAGTTCAAATAAAGTGTGAAACCTTATAAAGTGATGGTGCTTAAAGATTTTAAAAGATATATCATGATTCATTTATTTCTCTACCAGCCACCATGAACATCGTTGTGGTTACTGTAGGAACAAAATGAAGGAAAATGTCTATGTAAATTGCCCTGAATTCCTGGACAAAAGGCAGAATATAGGCCAAGTGAACAAACATGCTTAAAATACTCAAGAATTCAATCCGCTCAAGAAATGATCTGTATATACATGTTGCTCTAACAGCAGGGCATTTTGGTAAAGTTCCATGGTAAAATAAATATAGTAGGATCTCTGGCTAAGGACAAATTTCAATCTTTCAACTGGTGACTAACATGACAGAGATACATTTCACTACTAATGATCTATCACAACTTGTAGCATAAAGAAAACTGGCTTTGTAATGAGATTTTTATAAAATGATGTACTGCTGATACTTGTCACTAAACCAATTTTCTAGACTCTATAAAGTTACTTCAAATAGACTGGAAATGTGAGCAGGAAGGGACATTTTATCATGTTTGGTGCAAATGTAAAAAAAAAAAAATTTTGGATACAAATGCATACACTAATTCAGAAGATTCTAAAGGTTAAAATACAACTGAAATCCGATTCCGCATGGAACATGCCATGCCAAGTTGGCTAAATTAACTTCTTTGATTGGAGAAAAAAAATCTACATTGATAGCTGACTGGTAACCCCTTGCAGATTTTTCTCATTTAAATTTGGGGGGGGGGGATTTCACTTATTGTTTGTAGTTTTGATGATTAGAAAAAAAAACCTGTACAATAGAAAAAGAGCACTTTTTCTTTTCTTTGTAACCACACAGCAATAATTAATTTTGTAAAGGTAAGGTATTTCTATTTGCCAGAGGCCATGGTGGCACAGTGATTAGAACTCAGCATTGCATGCTAACTCTGCTGACTGCCAGGAGTTCAATCCTGACCAGCTTCAGGTTGACTCAGCCTTCCATCCTTCTGAGATCAGTGAAACGAGGCCCCAAATTGTTGGGAGCAACGTGCTGACTTTACAACCCACTCAGAGAGTGCTGTAAAATGCTATGGGACAGTATATAAGCCTAAGTGCTAAGTACTATTGCTGCAGAAGAAACTGGAAGCTTCTTTTTTCTGCTCTTTCTGCGTTTTTTTCTTTCTTTTCTCCTTTAACTCCTTATTAGTTCGTGCATTCATGTTTTTTGTAAAACTTTTAATAACTTTTCTTCAAAACAAAACAAATGTTGATTGATGCATTTACTTGCTATTTCACCAAAGATCACTGCAATCTTAGGTTAAAAGAAGGTTATATTTGTTCATCTGTGGAATGATGGTACCAGCAAAAACAAGGACCTATTTCTATTAAAATTTCTCACTTTTAATGGTTCTCTGATAAGGTCCAACTCTGAAACTTGGGAATAAAAGCAATAAAATTAAAATATTATTATAGTGTGGTATAAAAAAACCAATTCCAAGGACACCTATTTGGTAAATAGCAATTTATTTTGTGAATCCTAGGAGTCTTGCCTACTAAGGTAGTATCTGCATTTTATCATTAGAATAATCACTACAAAATCCAATATTGAATTTAAGGAAAGCATGATTCTGCAAAGAAAACCTCTTACCCCATCCAAAAGAGTATTTTCTAAATGCACACGTGGATCTTTACGAAATGGAAACTCCAAATTAGACACATGAAACACAGAATTATCTCTGTCAATCATATAAACTTCATTCTTACCATCAATTAACATCATATACCTAAGGGGGAAAAGAATGTAATATCAATTAAAGTCATATTTCTTTTATAATGTTTAGCGTTATTGAATCTTATATCTCTTAAACTTTAAACTTTTTTTTCAAACATACATAATTGAAAATTATACATTGCACACTCTTTAAGCATGCAAGAACACAATGAATGCTAGAGCATAAATCTTCATGCTCAGACTTGCCTACAGAGTGCTAAAAATTGCATTTGTCAAAGCTGGAACAAAATGAATTTTTTTTAAAAAAAATCATGTATGCTTAATATATAACATCATTGGAAGAAATCTCTTTAATGCAGAAAAGCAAATGTGTCCCGTTACTTGCGTGTATGCATGAATTATTTTGAACCAAAGGAATAGCAGACAACTTGAACTTCAGAGATAAATGATTGCCAAGAAATTCAATAGCAAATCATCTTGACATACAGTACACCCAAATATCCCATTTGTAACTTGATGAACAATGGAATATAACTTAATTATATAATGAAAGTTTATGAAGCTCTTTTAAAAACTACCTGTAGAAAACTCCAGAATTCATTCAATATTACAAATATTTTACTTAATATAGTTTACTATAACATTATTTTACTGCTTTTATAGCCAGGTAATTTAAGCATCCTTAATCATTACTAAATTAATCTACAGTATATATGTTTATAGGTTCAGTGATTTCCAAATTGCAACTGAAAAAACCTAAAACTCTATTTACCTGAAATTTAGGCATTTCAGAAATTCAACTTGCCATTAAAAAACCTCCCTTTTTACAACCCTGTAATCCATTAATTTGGGGTACAGTCTAGGCAACTGGATGGACCGTAGCATTTATTGACTGGATGCCCTTCCTGAAATCATGCAGAATTCATAGGAGATATTTTTTGTTTGTGCCCTAGGAGAGAAAAATCTGCCTATACCTAGGATTGAATTCGCAACCTTCCAAGTGGGAGATAAATATCTTTACCACAAAACTACCATGTTGCTCAAGCATAAAAAACTGTAATACTTTATATATTAATTTGTATGTAGTACTGAACTCATAATATGCTAAATGCTATCTTTTTTTTTTATAAAGAAAAACTTTTATATGACTAAAAATGCTAAAAACCTTTTTCTTACCATAACCTCTGCTCCATATTACATGGACAAACAAGGACAATCTTAGGACTATCATATTTGGACGAGTATTTAGAGCTGTTTTCAGTGGATTTTTTCTATCTAACATGAAATTATAATGCAATTGCCAACCTTCCAGTGGTTATGAGGCTTTACATTTTTCTATTCTTGCTACTTATTAGATACCATGCTATACATATATATTTACCTGGATGTATTTGTATTATAAATCAACAGCCATTTTCAGAATTAACTAAATTGAAGTTTCATCTTTTTATTTAAATAATATGATTTTTCTCTCTTTGGGTTTCTAGAACAATATTTCTTTTATTTATTTATCTACAGGAATTATATATAGTACAATTAGCTTATAACTGCAGAATTCTCTTTCCTTGTTTTCTACATAAATTGGGAATTAGCAATTCTGCAAATTTACAAAAGTAAACATAGTCTCACAAAACACATGATTTTAATAAAAGATTCTAAGTTAAATAATTAAAAATTGCACATTTAAATTAAAGATATAAATCCAAGTGTACAAGAAAAATCATAAAGCATGAAAGACACAAATTTCTAATATGCGTGTCATTGAAAAGGAATAGTAAAGTCTTGGAATCAAGACTTCCAATTATTTGAAACCCAACAGGAAGCCAACATCAAGCTACTATTCATTTTAATTCACCACACAGGTTTATAATAAATTGAATTCCTTTAAAGAGATGAAGATTTTAAAAGCAGTACTTATATGTGAGAAATCAGTCCATGTAATATTACTACATGTTAAATGCAATCAATTTAAATATGCTCTGATAGAATGTTAGTATAACTGAAGTGGTAAAGCAGGACATGACATTAAAGCCCTACATGGTATCTAAAGCCCTACATGGTATCGGACCTGGTTACCTGAGAGACCGTCTCCTGTCAGTCACCTCCCAAAGACCTATTAGATCGCACAGTCTAGGCCTCCTCTGGATTCCATCTGCCGGCCAATGTCGGCTGGCGACCCCCCAGGGGAGGGCCTTCTCTGTAGCTGCTCCGGCCCTATGGAACGATCTCCCCGTTGAGATCCGGACCCTTACTACCCTTCCAGCCTTCCGCAAAGCGACCAAGACCTGGCTGTTCCGGCAGGCCTGGGGCTGTTGAATTATCCAGCCCCATCCTAAGTTATGACTGCTGTGAATTTTTTAAATTGTTGTTTTTTATTTCTTGTATCCCCCCTTCCCTTCTTATTTGTTAGCCGCCCTGAGTCTTCCGAGAGTAGGGCGGCATACAAGCTAAATAAATTCAATTCAATTCAATTCAATAGCTAGATGATAGTATTCCAACACCATGAATCTCTGATCCTTGTGGGTAGCACAGAAAAATACCATTTGGTTAATGATATTAAAGGCCACCAATCTGCCTGAAAAGCCAGATGCGCTTGTTCCCTCCATCCTTGGGTCTCCTTGCCTGTGGATTATTGCATTCTGCTTTACATTGGGCGGCTCCTGAAAGCCACCTAAGAGCTCTGCAGAATATAGCAGCATTTCTATCCTACATAGAACAACATCTGCACCAAAAGTCATATGACACTTTCACCCTGACTCTTTTTAATTGTGCACTTAAATTCCCTCAGGGCCTAAGCTCGAATGAGTAGCATGGATTGTGGGATAGTTTGCCAAAATGTGTGTTCATTTTTCTTGCTGGCTATTCTTTGCACAGTTTCAGTGTTGTAGAATTCTGTGAGTCAGGGTGGAGTTGGATAAAAACAAATAAATGAAATAAATAAAAACAACCGCGGTACCCTGAGTTGCATCTTGGAGGAACTGTTTTGCTTTAGTTCAACAATACTGAGGGATTTATTGATTGATTCCCTAGACTTATGACTTATTCTGTCCTATAGGTCAGCGGCCCCCAACCTTTTGGGCACCAGAGACTAGTTCCATAGAGAGAGATTCTTCCACAGACCAGAGGGGGCATGGTTTTACGTTCTGCCTGCATCCCACAGATGGGCCTTTGCTTTTGTGCAGTCCGATTTCTGGCACGTCATGCCCCCGTGCCATTCCACAGACCAAGGGTTGGAGACCTCTGCTACAGGTTTCCCTCTTGTTCCCACTCTGTTCAACATCACCACATTGCTAGGAGAAATCATATGGAGAGCCACATTTTGTGAGTACAGGTACACTGCCTTTTACCATCCAGCTCTAGAAAGTAATTGGTACCCTGGAACATTGTGTGAGTTTAATAATGAGCAATCCAAAATAACTCTAGTCAAAATTTGGGTATTCTGGAATAATAAAAATCCAGGCTCTGAGACTAAGGTTCAACTTGCTTTCAGGCTGCTTTTCCTTTTAAAGATCAGAATGTGTTCCAATGCAGTCTTGTTCTCTCTACATTTACGATATTTGTAAATAAAAAAAATTCTTCCATCAAATTCTTTATTTTCATTTTTTAAATTGATCCTAACATTATTTTAATTTACACTTTAACAGCTTGAGTTCTGAATTCCTCTTTAATTTTCACCATCTATCCTGTCATTTAAGTAGGAAAGTACAATATAAATCAAGTAAATAAGATAAAAGATGGAGCAGGAATTAGATCAGAAAGTACTAGTAATTTACTGGATGATCTAATTACCATACATTTAATGTTTTTAACAACAAGAAATCCCCTTTCCCCTTAAAATACAGAGTTTGTTCAATGAAATCGAGGAATCAATTCTAAATTATGATCAAACAAAGCTAGCTGCAAAGACAGAATTTTGTTGAAGAAGAATATTTTCCATTTTGGTATTGAACACCTGTTCAGAATCACCCCTGCCTCCATGCACTATTTTAAGTTCTAGTATAAATTAGATCTCATAAATCTAAATTCTTTCTATTCTTGAATTAAAATGTTGCACTGAAAAGAGGGAAAAAATGAAATGTAGTAATTTTATAAACGATCAGGAACCGATTTCATTAACATCGCTTCAAAGAAACATTTCATTTTACCTACTACATTCCAGCAGTACTTTTGACCTTTATTTACTGGTTTTCCCTATAAGCATCTCTGTGCATTTGCGAAATGCAACCACTGTGATTTTATGCCGAATTACTTAAACCAATAGAAACCCCCAATCATCAAAATGTTATTTATGCAAGTTAGAAGTTAATCAGGTTCAAATGTAACAACAGATGTTGCACAGGAAAGCAGACTGAGCTAGCATGTTCACATTTGGCTTGTTACAGCTAACAGCTATGCACATGTTATTAAAATGCAACAATTATTTTCCAAAACAAAAACAATTTCCTCAAGCTAAAGGAACATTGCCTCTATGTGTTTCTTTTAATAATTTCTGGAAATTACAAATAAGCCTCAAAAGCAAAATGATTACATTTCCTAACAATTGGATTTCACACAATTGGTTTTGGTCAGTTTGCAAATTTCTAGACATAAAAAGTAGGATTGCCTTCTCATAACTGCCATTTATTTCACAGACTACCAACATCTTTTTTAAAATTATCCGTAGCTTTATTCAGCTAAAGATGAGTGTCTCATTACCTTTGCGATGCCATTCAGGCCTGAACGTTCAACTCTACTCATTAGAAAAAACATCTGCTACAAACATTATTAATGAGGTATGTATCTAGGGACTGGAGAAAGCCACTAACCACCTGGGCTAATTATACATTTTATTATAAAAGCCAAGAGCACCACATATAGAGAACAAACCTCTCCTTCCTGTGATAATTACCTTTTTTGTATAATTTCAATTTTGATAACCTACTTCTTCCAAAGTTATTATGTTTGTAAAACTATAGCTCCCTGAACTATTAAATTTAGAAGCCACCTGACTCCAAAATGACTCTGGGCAGCTTATATTTAAATAGGAAAAAGAAAGAAAGAATTAATGTAAGTGTCTGCAAAAACTATCAACCAATCACTCAGGGTTGCCCAAATATTCTATCCTAGGGCTTAGACAGGCTTTTAACAACTTGTACAATATCATCAAGATAGCATCAAAATGAAGCTCTGGAGGTATCACAACGGAGAAGGTATATCTCCTGGCTCCCAGGGGACAATCCCTAACATCGGTTCACCTTCAGGTTCTCCTTCTCCATGGTCATCTTGGAGGATGTAGCATACAACAATTTCTGTTCCTCCTCTAACAACAGAGTTTCGTTTTTTAATTGACTATCTCTAATTTGTACAAGATGCATTCCAATTATGCTAACTTGGAAAATTAGCAATGTGTCTATTTTTAAAACATTTACACTGATCAATATGATATAAAAAAAATACTAATACCAACAGACAAGATAAAAGGAACTTTTTTTAGTGTTTCTCGGATAGCCCCAATAATTATCTTTGTACCAAGTTATTAAATGTAAAAAGAAAAAGAAAAAAACGTATCAAAAATTTCCAACAATCAATTCAAAATATCTGAATCTTAACAATCTCAGAATTAGAGGGAAAATATGGAAAGGAGCTTAGCACATTTATCAAATGGCAAGCCTACTGCTCAGAAAAGCAGATTAAGGCAAGCTGCATACATAAAGCAGCATTACTTACTCTACAGTTTCATCAAAATAACAGATTTTAATACAGAATACAAGACATCTGCTTAAAGATTATTATTATATAAAAGTAAGGCCCTCATAGGTAATTTATTATATAAATTACATTAAATGTTTAAATTCATTGCCATCTTTTTCTAAGCATTTCCTTACTCGTTCATTGTGCCTTTGAACATTTTCTCTAAAAAAAATTATTAATAAAATGAATAAAACATATTGTGATCGGCCTACGGGACCTGACTTTTGTTGTACCCTGTCTGTTGGGGAAAATGTACAAATGAAATATTCAGCCTTTGTCAGTATATATTATGTTATTCACAGTTGGATGTAATCTTCTTTAAATCATCCTGACTACAGCTGCTTATTTTCTTAACAGGTCAGCTTTCATGTACTTCTACTCTTAATTTTGGTTAATCGAAGGCATTAGATAAGTGCCCACCTGCACACTGACCAAAGCAACCAGCACCCAACTGATCTTACGTTGTTCTTTCCCTATCACACTAGTAAATAAGGCTAATTGGGTGTTGCAGAATTTAATATCCCATGTTAGTATATAAATAATTCATTGGTATATCTTAAAAGCAAAATGATCCCATTTTTATTTGGAGACAGACCTTTAGTAAGCACCATAGCATGTATACAATAAAAATCCTTCGTGGTAAGGCGAAAAATGCAAATTAAAAGAAAAGTACATAAGAAGCAAGCTAAAAATATTCAAGACTGAAGATTTTACACCATAATATAAACTAATTTATTAAATTGTAAGGCTACATAAAATTTTATCAGTAGATTTAAAAGAACAAAAACACTAATGTATCAGAATTACTGAAATGACTCCTTTGATTCACAAAGAACTTCAACTTACCGAGTTCCATCTGCTTTCCAACTTACTTTATATGGCTTTTGCTCTAACAATTTAATATTTTGTTCATCCATGGAAATAGGTTGCGCCCCAGGGAATCCAGTCCTAATGAGAGGAGGTGAAAAAGTATCTTAAATAGTACCCAGTACCAACCATTTCTAATCAGTCTTTCATGAATATCAATTTTAGTATGAGTTTGAAGGTAGGAATATTTTTAATAAGGTGGACTAAACAATCTCCTTTCCACTCCATTTAATCTATTGCTGGCTCTTCATACAATTTCTAATTTAAAGTAGCTTTTGTTATGAAGATTATTTAGAACACTGCACCCTATTTAACCCCATACCCTTTTCTCATCAGTTTAATATTGCAATTATAATATTAAAATGCAGGAGTTGATAGTTGAGGATCAAAGATTGACAAGAATTAGTTGAAAACGATATTCAAGATTGTTAGATAGCTGTCACACCACCAATGTAGAAAAACGAACTGCCAGCTTCTTTAAAAAGCCTGAGCCTTTCCTCTGTTTTTCAAATGAATGACTTGCTTTCAGATTTTTTAATGGAAGAAATACATATTTTAGAAACAATGACATATTTGAAATAGAGATTCTGGCATTTATGCTTTACTTATAGCTAAAAGCCAAATGTTTTTTGGGGTTTTGTTTGTTTTGTTTTATTGCATTCTAGATAGGGTCAGGCTGCTATATATTTCAGAGATTCAAAGCAGGGGTTGGTTCCTACCAGCTGAACAACCGGTTTGCTTCATGGGGCTTCGCCCGTGAACCAGGACCTTGGATTGCATCCAGAAAACTGGAAGACAGTGAAGCTTGCACAATAAGGGTGAAACATGGACAAACCTAGTGGTATCCAATATTGTGCATGCTGCTATATTCTAAAGCTGTTGCAACTTCCAAGGGTTCTTCAAGGGCAATCCAATATAAACATTGCAATACTTCAGCTGGGAGGTAACAAAGGCATGAGTGACTCTAAGCAAGGTCTCCTGGTCCAGGAAAGGCACAATTAGCACACAAGACAAATCTGTACAATCAAATAGGAGCCATGAGTCCTGGAAATTAAGTTCCAGCTCAGTCCAGGGAAGTGAACTTCCACCCAGAATCAAATCACTAGATCTTGGAGAAATAAAAATTGAAAGCTACTCTTTATTATCAGAGATGAGCCAGTTCATCCCCATCCAGACTCTTCTAGCCTCCAGACTCTCGGACAACACCATAACACATCACTTACCTGGCCCAGGGTAAAGATTCTACCCAAGCGGACCTCCATCTAACACCATTCCTTCATCCAACTCTTCCATCATCCAAAACCCAACATTTCTTCTTATACCCCATCTACCCACCCCATTTTTTTTGCTGTCACCTGGGAGTGGAAAAGTCATGTACAACACCCAAAAGGAATGGGCCAAGGCGCCTCCTACCATCTCTCACACAAGGGGACCAAAAAGGATCCAGCCACACCAAACAGGCACGCAAATCAAAACCAAGCAAAAAACCCTGGCTCATATAAAATCTGAAATCTAAGTGCCAGTGGCCTCCATCCCAAGTCTTTCCTGGTCTGCAAGGGAATCCAGCAAAATGGTTGCTTTATCATGTAGTCACTGGAACAGCAGTCACAAGATACACAGCAGCTTCCCCACAGCTCTTCTGCCTTCTCCTGCTCCTGTTGCCACAAACTGCCTGGTGCCTAGGCCATTAGCTCTAGTGGGGACTCCAAAAGTCAAGATCTCGCAGCCACTGCCACTTCCTCATCAGCCCAGCCAAGTCTATCTTTAAAATCTTTCTTCCCAATAAGATGGGCAAGAGCCAAGTTCTATGGAGTTTATTCTGAGGTCCTTGTCAGCTGAAGATAGGCAACTGATTTACTGCACTACTAAGCACCACAACCACTGAAATGGAAAGACCATTGCCCAACACAGTTCCACTTGGTCACTGTCCAGAAAAGCACACCAGCCTCAAACTACTCAATCCACTGTTATCTTGCTAGCTACCTGCACCATTGTTGTTGCTGCTGCCACTCATTCTGTTCCTCCTGCTGGCCAAGCAACTGGCACCATTCACAACATCCTCAAACAAAAGAAGGCTAACCAAGTAAACATCCATCTTGGTGCCCTGATGGAGAAAATGTGCTACAGAATATTCAAACTACATTTTAAAAATTATATTCACGTACCCTTTCCAGCCACAAAATTGTTGGCATTTAAGTTGGATTTCTCCTAACCTTGGTTGAGTTGTGACTTGATTTACTCGTTTAACTGATATTCCTTCCAAAAACACAGCACCCTAAAAAGTAGAAGAAAACATAACAATTTTAGAATACTATCAGCAACACTCAGAATGTTTCAAATTTTATTAAATTTCAACTTTCAGTGAATTTAATTTTAAACTTAGAATCGATTTATCAGATCATGTGCCATCAAATCAGTGTCAATTCTTAGCAACCATATAGATTTTCTTCATGAGGATCTGCCCTAACCTAATCTCCAGATCTACGAATGGTGCATCCATCACCACTTTAACTGAACCTATTCAGCTTACAAATTTAGAATTTTTTTTTAAACAACTCTGTAATGGAATGGAATCGGGGAGACCGAATGGAGCTGAGTATTTACTGGCCAGATGCCCTTCCTGATGCCTACACTGAGTTCACAACAGATATTTTCTCTTTGCACTCAGAGAAATATCTGCTCCTACTTAGGATCGAACTCACAGCCTCATGATTGTGAGGCAAAAGAATTCCACTTCTGGGCCATCAGGCTGCTCAGCTTGCAAAGTTAGAATAAGAGAAAAAAATTAAAAAATATAATAAATGCCTGCCATCCCTTGACTTGTAATGCAATAGCAATAGCAATAGCAGTTAGACTTATATACCGCTTCATAGGGCTTTCAGCCCTCTCTAAGCAGTTTACAGAGTCAGCATATCGCCCCCACAGTCTGGGTCCTCATTTCACCTACCTCGGAAGGATGGAAGGCTGAGTTAACCTTGAGCCGGTGAGATTAGAACCGCTGAACTGCAGATAACAGTCAGCTGTAGTGGGCCTTCAGTACTGCCCCCTAACCACTGCGCCACCTTGACTCTGCAGACTAATGATTTAATCAAAATCTGCTACCGAGTTACAATGCATAATCTATAGAAGTCATTATCATAGCATGGTCACTAAACATAATCATAGACTGTAATAGCTACTAATTGTTATAGCTCAAACTGTATGTCTAGGATCAGAAGCAACAATCTGAAGTCACAGGAAAAGTTGCTTGCTCAAATAGAAAATTTCTTTCTCAGAAGTTTTCTAAATGAAAAAGAGAAAAAAAAAGATCCAAATATGAAGAATTAAAAAGAACTGGAATAATGGAAATAATTAAATGGGAATTAGAGAAACAATGTGTAACTAATTAGAAGACAACAGGCATCATCTTAATCTCAAAATTAAATCAACCATGAGATTCTGTCAGCCTGAGCTTCATTGATAGAAATGCTCAGTTCCATTTCCATCTAGAAATGGATTGATTACCAACCTTACCACCTTCAGACAATAATTAAAAAAAATAAGAATTAGTTAAATTATAGGTCGTCCTTTATTTGCAACTGTAATTGAGCCTGGCAATTATGGTCTTAAGATGAGACGGTCATAGTGTGTGACTGGACCCATTTTTACAACCTTTTCTTAGGGTAATTGTGTGATTGTTTAAACAAACTCATCATTCGCTATGGATGGTTTCTTTGCCAAAAATTAAAAGTAACCACTAGTTTGCCACAAAAGTAACCACAAGTTTGCCATAGAACATCATAAATTAAGGGCACATAACTACATAATTGTGGGCTGATTGCCCAAAATATGGTCACATAATTACACAGGAAAAGGGTTCAACGCTTGAACTTCAAAACCGGGTTAAGTCCATTTGAGGAGTTTTGAAGTAACCTTAAATAATCTCTAAACAACTGATTATAATTCAAGAACTACCTGTATTCACATGGTTTGAATTATCTACCATGAGCAATGTTATAATTCAAATAGCATTCACCTAGAAATTCAAAAGTTGCATTTAGTATAAATCTTAATAAATGATGTATTTAAGCCTTGAACATGTTACAAGTATATAAAACTACTGTACAAGGTTTTTATATGGTATATGGATTTTAATTATATTTATTTTTCTTGGATTTTGACTTGTTATACACTATCAGAGCAACTATGTTCAAGCTGACCGGCTTATTCATTCATTCATTCATTCATTCATTCATTCATTCATTCATTCAATAACTATAATGGGAAAAGTTATCTTAGCTTCTATTTATTCAGCCATTTTACTTTCCACCTTGTATGAATCTTGTTGAAGTGGGCCTCATTGAGATGAAACTGTCACACATTAAATCAGACATTTAAAAATGAAGCCACTAAGCATGGCATTTAATCAACAAGCCCAGGCGAAATAAGGAACTATGATTTAAGATGCAGCCAAACCGTAAATTTGTCAAAATATTTAAAAGACATAAGGGAAGGAAGCCATTTTATAATCTGAGCAGAATGTGTCATGACAAGTTCTCTCCCCATTTACCATTCAGCATACTTAAGTGCTCGAGCAAGTTATTTAGAGCAGAGTTTCTCTTGCTAGCCTGAAAAAATGAAACCCCTCAATTTAATCTGATACTATGATGTCTTTTGTTTAAAGGAGATAAACATTGTAATTAAATTTAGAAATTACTGTAAGCACTACCATATTTCCCCAAAATTATGACATGTCCTGATAATAAGGCCATGCCACATTTTTCTGGTGGGCAAAAATATAAGCCCTCCCCTGAAAATAAGCCCCCTGGACAACCCCCCTACCTCTGGCCAGGCAGAGCACCGCTTACCAACCTAGTGGTATCCCAAAGGTGCCAAGCCACGGGAACTGGGGGGGGAGGCAAAGGTGATCGCGTTGCTTGGCGCCTTCGGGATACTGCTAAGTTTGTGAGCAGCTCTGTGCCCAGCTGAAGAGGGGGGGTTGCTGGACGGTTACTCTCTTGCAAGGAGGCTCCCAAAGAGCCGGGCACAGCCTCATGGGTGAATGGCTGTGTTGCGCTGTCGCAGCAGCGCAACACAAGAGCCATGAAGCGACCATGGTCACAAGCAGCCACCCTGCAAACCCCCTTTCCAGCCAGGCACAGCGCCATTCACTGACCTAGGGGTATTGCCAAGCCGCGTGAGCGCTTGTTCGCCACCACCCAGCTCCCATGGCTTGGCGCCTTCGAAATGCCAGTGAATGGTGCTTTGCACAGCTGGAGAGGGGGGTTGTGCGAGCGGCTGTTCCGCTTTCACTCGTGCGCCTCCCAGCCTCACGATGCCCGCAGGAGCCGGGTGGCGGCGAACAGGCTGGGTTCAACAAATTTTCTGTTGAATCACAACTAAGTAACCGTAAGTAACAAACCATGGCTTACAAAACCCAATATGCTAAGTGAAAACTAAATAAACCATACAAAAGCAGAGCACTATATTATAATTAAGTGTCCAGGTCTTAGCAACCAGCAAGAGTGTTCATTCAACTTCTCCTCAACTATACCCAATCACTTTTCATTATCTAATATAAGAATAATATTTCACCAATTCTACCAAAAAGTAATTCTATAGATTCTTGCAGGACCAAATGATGAAAAAACAGTTTATGTTGGCCTAGTTAATAATAAATAATAAGTGGATTTAATGACTCTTTAATTCTGATCCTCAATAAAAGCCAGAATTCAGATAAAGACATGAACAGAAAACAGAAAACACTGACTGAGTTTACACATTTTGCTAAACTAAAACCAAATTATTTTAGTTTAGTCTAGTTCAGTTAATTCTAACAAGAAAGTCACAACTCAGCCTCCTTCATAAAACACAATTAAGGCAAACAGATGTCACTTATTGCAGATTTCTGTTGAATAAGCACTTGATGACAACTGTGGATTGATTGACAGCTGTGGTATGGAATGACTAGTAAGCCTTGATACAGAACAGGATGCAAAAAGGTTACGTAATTGAAATCAGCATTTCTAGCTAGAAATTCTTGTTTCGGTTAATGGTCTTTTCAGCATATATCACTGGGGATGAAAAGTCAATATCGTGAAAGAACCTTAATAGAAAAATAACAGAAACAGAATAAAGGAAAAACCCAACCTTAAGTTTTAAAAAAAAAAAGAACTAACAACAAATCAAGTGAGCAGCAAGGCTATCTCTGGCCCATGAGTCTGGGCACGTAGCACTCAAGCTGGGATTAGGGATAGGCTGCCATGTCAGCATAAGGGCAGCTCCATAGGAGGGAGAGGATTTTCGTACTAAAGTGATATGGGGGCTAGTTATGTTCTGTTGGCTGTGCTGTGTAGCTATGCGGAATGGAGGCAAACATGGCTCATTATGCAGCCAGCTCTCCAGAAGCAACAGATGGACCTGTTAATGAAAACTGCTCTGCCCTAGTTATGCATCTTCCAACCGAGGTTGCTCAGGGTTTAAAGTGACATGCCACTACTAAAATTGCACATTAGGTAGAAAGGGAGTGCTATGGAGGTGTGGGCTAAGCATTTCCAAGAGCAGCCCTCCAGGGAGGCAGAGGTTGGTGTGTGTTATCCTCAGGATCTGAATTTTAGTCCTGTGGAGATGTGCCTATGGAGTGCTGAGTCAGGATGGGGGAGAGGGGAGAGGTGTTGATATGGGAAGATAGACATTCACAACAGGCTGGATAGCAGCAGTAGATGACCCAACAGTGATGCATCAGGTTTGGTGGAAGAGTAGTGCTTTGGAAACAAAACTGGCAGGAGGAGCCAAAATTGGGCAATTTATCGTCTAGTTTCAACATTTAGCCACCAATCACAAAAGCAACCACTAATTACAGGGCTGGCTAGAATGCTTGAAAATTCACTTATCATTTATTTATTAATAAAATATTTATGCTACATAACAGCTCCGGGCAGCCGGACATGTACAAGAACTATAAACCTAACAACAATAAAACCTAATGTAGTATCACCCAGAAAGAACAACTAACAATCTCCCACCAGAAAAGTCCCACAAGCGAGAACCTGAGATTGAATTGTGTGAAAATGTGAAACTAACCTGAAGTTGCCATCTTCTAAAAACTAGCAGTGGCATGGGTGCAGACAGAATAAAAACCAAAACACCTTTCAAGAGATAGGTAAGAATCAACTTGTTAAGGGGAGCCTGCGAGGTTGGCACTGGGTGCACAGAAAAAACTCCTAATCCCATCAACGGCTACCAGACTCATGAATTAACAAAGAACTCTAAAGGATAAAAGGTCTCCTCAAACTCGTCCTTGTTGTAGTTGTCCTGGATGCAAACTTTGTGGTTTCCATCTATCTAGCCAGTATATGGACAGCCTAGTTGAGAAATGCATTGGTTACCAAATGATCAAATGTATGAGAGACAGGAGGATAATCCAGTGAAGCTTAGCTGAAATTTTGAATTAATCAAATCTCCATGTATTCCATCAGAACACTATGTACCCCACTGTTCAGTTTATTTGAATATGTCCCTAAATATTTCCTGGCTGATAATCAGAGTTATGTTGTTTCATATACTCTAAACCTAGGTAGCGAGCAGGAGAGCACTATGAGATGTACAGGACAACAGGCCATGAGTATAACTAATCATAAGACTAAACTGGATATGTATGTAACATATACAACCATACTAATCCACATTCTTCTGGGAAAGAGGCATGATTTCAATTCTTTTTTATAGTCTGGTAAACTAACGGTCACACAAATTTCCAGAGGATGCTGTTTCAGAGGACAGGCATAATAATAGAGAAGCTCCTATTTCCTGAGTCCTGCTAGATCAGTAGTTCTCAACCTTCCTAATGCCGCGACTCTTTAATACAGTTCCTCGTGTTGTGGTGACCCCCAACCATAAATTTTATGTTTTCCATATTTTTTTGAAAATATGTGTTTTCCGATGGTCTTAGGCGATCCCTGTGAAAGGGTCGTTCGACCACCGACCACCAAAGGGGTCCCGACCCATAGGTTGAGAACCACTGTGCTAGATGGTATTGTTAATCAGTAGGACAAGCAGCACATTTAATTGCACCCAGAAGTCAACTGGCAACCAATGCATTGCACAAAACACGGGGGATAAAAGGGCATGTATATTACTGCTCATGCTGCTGCTTTCTAAACCAGCTATAGCTTTTTTCAACACTTTACAAGAGCAGCCCCACATAAAGCATATTGCAATAATCCTTCCGTGAGATGACAAACGTCATGAGTGATTATAAGAAGGACTTCCGGGTCCAGGAAAGGGTCCAACTGGTACACAAAATCATCTGTTGAAAGGCATTCTGCCATGCTGTCTTTCAAACAAGAGCTGTGAGTCCAAAAATATCCTAGATTGTGCAGCAGACCCAAATGAAGTAGTATGACTCCTTTCTGGGTCAAAGATAAAAGTTTACATTTACGTTTATGTTTATTAGGACTTGTATGCTGCCCACTCTCGAGAGACTCAGGCGGCTTACAGATAAAATAGGGAGGGGGAACATATAAAAATTAAAAAGTACAAACATTAAAATCGCACAACATTCATAACATAAAATGGGGCTGGATAAATCAACAGCCCCAGGCCTGCTGGAAGAGCCAGGTCTTAATCGCTTTGCGGAAGGCCGGGAGAGTAGTAAGGGTCCGGATCTCCACAGGGAGATCGTTCCATAGGGCCGGAGCAGCTACAAAGATCTGGAGCACCAGGCGACCTAAGGACCCACAGCTATTCAAGCTTGTTAGATTAAGGTTAAGCTGCTTCTTTCCCATTCAAACATTAAACTTCTTCCAGGCACTGCATATGGCTTTAACGTTATCATTTGGGTTAGCCTAGAACAGCGGTTCTCAACCTGTGGGTCGCGACCCCTTTTGGGGTCGAATGACTATTTCACAGGGGTTGCTGAGACCAGTGCAACTCTAAAGTTTAGACTCCACCTCGCGTTCCTTGAAATCCCCAAGGATGGGCTCCAGAGTGGCCGCGCAGCGTGTCGCTGTGGCTCCATGCCGTAAAAAAACATAGGTGCATGCGCACACCCTGTACAATTAGCCTCGGAGACTTCACAATGGAGGGAAAGTGTTTCTGCGAGGGAGAAAGAGGCTTAGGTCCTGCTCCAGGCTGTAATTGTGCGGGGCGTGCACACGGCTATGTTTTCCACGCCACTGCCAGGTACTTTTAACTATATCTAAATCCACAACCAGACCTGTTATCAAGAGCCAAGCTCAGGAGCCCAAATTGGCCCCATTCACACAATGAAAACCTGCTTGCTAAAAGTACCATAAACCATGCACAAAGGAAAAGAGCAAAAAAAATGCAATGCAAGTAAACAATTTAAAAATGATACAAGTAGAATTATTGTTAGAAATAAAATGTAACAGAGAAAATGATATGTATGAAAATATAAAGTTGGGTTTCCTGAAATGCCACCCCGAGAACCCATCAGAGAAAGTAAATAAACAAGGGCAACAACAAAAAGGAGGAAAGATGAGGAGGGAAAGGAAGAAAGGGTGTAAAGCAGAGGGAGTAAAGGAGGGGAATCAAGAGTAGGAGAAAGGGTAAGAGGGAGAAGAGAGGAGGGGAGGAAAGAGAGAGGAAGAAGGGAAGAAGGAGGAGGAAGGAGGAGGAGGGAAAGGAAGAAAGGGTAAAGCAGAGGAAACAAAGGAGGGGAAGTAAGAGTAGGAGAGAGGGTAAGAAGGAAGGGAAGAGAAGAGGAAGGGAGGAAAGATAGGGGAAGAAGAAGGGAGGAAGGAGGAAGAAGGAAAGGAAGAAAGGGTAAAAGCAGAGGAAGTAAGGGGGGGAATTAAGAGTAGGAGAGAGAGTAAGAGAGAGGAAAGAGGGGGGAAGAAGAAGAAATTTTATGGTTGGGGGTCACCACAATATGAGGAACTGTATTAAAGGGTTGCGGCATTAGGAAGGTTGAGAACCACTGGCCTAGAGTCAAGATAAACTGCTGTTTAGAAGGCCTGATCCTGAAGATGAAACTCAAATACTTTGGTCACCTAATGAGAAGGAAGGACTCACTGGAGAAGAGCCTAATGCTAGGAAAGATTGAGGGCAAAAGAAGAGGATGACAGAGAATGAGGTGGCTGGATGGAGTCACTGAACCAGTAGGTGTGAGCTTAAATGGACTCCAGAAGATGGTAGAGGACAGGAAGGCCTGGAGGAACATCATCCCAAAGTCGCAAAGTGTCGGGCATGACTTCGCAACTAACAACAAAGTGTCAAGATTAAATATCTTAAGAGGTACTGGCACATTTCTGATATACCAAATGACCTGATTCAGAGACCTCATGGAAATGTTAAACAGGAACTTTAACTGTTCATTAAGGCTTGAAACTCCACACAATTTACATCCAACGGACTCAACCTCTCTCTTCCAACCAACATCAGTTGGACTGGTCATGGAGAAAGGAGATCCATCACTCCATGCAGTCAGTCCAGAAGTGTACCATAATCAATAGTATTAAAAGCTACTAAAAGATCAAGAAGAACCAGGATTATTGCACTCCCACGATTCCTGCTCCATTACAAAATCAAACAGTACCTCCATATTATGAACCTAGCCATATGTTTGGCTAATATAAGTAAAGTCAACTTATGTAAGTATAATGGGCAACTTTCTCCAGAAACAGAGTTATTAAAACATATAAAATCACTCCTAGCTATAGTTCTGTCTATAATTCTTATCTCATGGCATTTCCACCCAAGAAGCCTAGAGCTAGAAAAACCTGGAACTGGTTATCATAACAATTTTTTATCTCCAGGCTAAAGCTGCACAAATGGAACAGCATCCATAAAAGTAAGACAGCTGCCAAAGCCCTCCTTGGATCTAGGATGTCAGCAATTACATGTCTACTCACAAGTTATTTCTTTTTGGAAAAAAGAACTTAAGAGAATGGTGACTAGACACTTGCAGACGTTTCAGAAGATACCAAATCATCTTGACCCTTTTAAGACTGAGTTCTTGTTTCAAGAATCAGCCACGGTAGCTTTGATGGCTTCTGCCAAAAAGACATATAGGATGACTCTGTTGAGCCTATTTGATCTATTGGTTCGCTTAGCAGTTTTTTGCTACTTGCAGGGAAGGTCTCAGAAAACAGCATTAAATGACTATGCAGCCTCCTTGGCAATTTTGCTATAGGATACAAGGTATTCTTCCTATTCCCAATACTATTTAACAACTATATGAAATTGCTGGGGGCAGTCATCAATCTAGTTCTCTGTAACATCTGAATCTGAAAAGTATACATGTATTCTGAACCAGCATCTAGATATGGTAATAAGAGTTAAAAAATAAACTGAGGCTGGATCTTGTCAGGATACAAGCCTTATAGACAGACAGCTGTCTCTACTTGCTATGTTAAGTATAGCAAGGGTGTGGCTTATTTCAAATGGGACTGCACTATCTTAAAGGGGGGGGGACAGGCTAAAGTTAGGCTTCTTTGGGATGGGGTTTCCCTGAATCACGGTCATTAAATGCTGAAAGCAGTTTCATCTAGTATAGAAACCTCCCTTTCTGCTAGATAAAACAGAGCTGGCTATTATTCTTCATGCACTACTAACTGCATTATTGTAATGAACTTTAGTAGGTAACCCTTGAATAGGGTGTAAAGGTTGTAGTCCATGCAAAATGCAGCGACACAGTGAAGAAACTGCAATGGCTGTCAATTGGCTACTGAGCTAGTTTCAAAGTTCTGGTTATGATTTACACTCTAGATTAGACCTGGTCAACCATTGAGATGAACAGGAGAAAAGTTGGCGTCTGTGCTGATACTCTTCACTACTTACTTGTGGTCATAATGGTTGATCAAAACAGTACATGGCTCCAAATGAAATTCAGCACTGCATCTGTAACTCACAAACAAATTTCCCCAAAGACCTTATTTCAAGAGCTGTTAAATCTTTAAAAAATTAAAAAATTAAAAACAATTTATTTTGTGAAGAAAAAAATTAAGCAAGACCACCCAGAAAGCCAGGATTTTTTTATTGTCAATCAAGGAAATGAATTATTTTTTCTTCTTCTGCCAAATCACTGCAAATTATCTTAAGTCCCCAGAGAGCTCAGCCAATAAAAATCCTAGGCATATTAGACAAGCATGGGAGGAACATTTCAAAAACCTGCAGGAAAATCCTGACATGAAATGAATAGGAATTATCCAGTTATAAATAACTGTCCAGTAGCTCTCAGTCTCCTTGTTAGAAGTGGTTAAACTGGTAAGAGTCTTTAACCATGTAGAAGGAAGCAGACAGTAAATTTGTCCTACCTGAAATAATGAAAATGAGCCAAATTGATGGGCTCCATTGTTCATTTCTTTGTTAACCTTTTAAAAAACTTTTTATTTAACAGATATTTGAAACCAAAAGAGAGAAAACTTTACAAGCTATAAAAAATTAAACAAGAATTTTTCCATGTGGCATTAGAATAGTACTGCATATAAAGGTGATCTTAATTTATTATTAATCAGAGAAAGCATCTCATAATTGTAATGAATCACACAAAATATGACTTTTTAAAATTTAACATTAAGAAATACACAAACTTCGGATGTGGTGTAACTTCATGCACTCTATAAATGGTTTCCAGATTAAATTAAATTCAGTATTTTTAACTACAAAGTTATTTTTTTGACAATAATGCATATTCCCACAGCTAGTTTGCTACTGTTCTAAAAAAAGGAATTAGGTGTAATTTATAGTAAGAAGGATAAAGTATCAAAGCAGCTGTTATCATACACAACAGCAACTGCATATGCTTTGTAGGAAAATCAATGCTTAGTAACACAGAAAAATAGCTGTTTAAAATTTGATTCATTCTAGGATGAATCATCTTACAGGATTGTGGAGCTTTATGACATTGCCACCAAGTCTTTAAAAAAATTATCCATCCCTATTATTGTATTTCTAGCAGATTCTGAATCTGAATTATTAAGTTTGACAATCAACAATAGTGTAATATAGCAACAAAAAATCATCTGGCACAAATTCTGAGTGTAATACCAGCATACATTTAATAATTATTTTCCATTGTTATTCACATGGTTTCATTATCAATTGTTCTGTTTAAATTCTGTATCTATTTAATGGTATTTATTTAGTTTTGAATCATATTCCAGTAACAAAACAAACAAACAATAAGCCCAGCGGGTATTTTGAATTTTTATTACAAACTTTTCAAATTTTATTATGTCTCTTTAAGAGTCCACCCTGTTTCTGTCATTCCTTTCAAACTATTCTATTTGTTTGAAGATAATGGAACAAATAGGATATTTCTAACCATTATTAAGAGAATGTCTCAGAAAACATCATTTTCATTTTATTAAAGATTAAAGACCTTTCCAAATTGTCAAACGTTATCTTTGCATCAAGAACAAACATACCAGCTTTCTTATTTGGCTGATTAACATTACCAGCGACATTCAAAATATACCTTATATTGTTTTTCATATTTCTTTGGGACAAATCAAGTCTGATCTCATTCACTTTCACTGACGAAACAAGAAACATCACCAAAGATTTGTATTTATTTTGGGAAGGAGGGGGGATTTAGTCAATATTAGTAACAATACACCAAAAGATAACAAGAGAGTTTAGGTAATTATAGACCTGTGAGGCTTTTAAATATAGTAAAAAATATATAAAATTATACGTTAAACACATAAACTAAAATTTTCAATACTGGATAGACCTTAGTTGTATAACTAGAAATGAACAAACAAGATTTAGAACAGGACATCATATTGTATTTTATGATTATCCCTTGTTGCTTGTATGTACAGAGAGCTTATGCATCAGAGACCAATTCCTTGTATGTGTCCTATGACACTTGGCCAATAAAGAATTCTATCTTCTATATCTGGCTTTTCTTGATTTCAAATTTGCCACTGAATTTGAATCCCGCACCATCTTATTTATTGGAAAACCTTAAAAATGCATCAATTTATATGATTACTTTTTTTCCTGATTTAGAAGTTTAACAGATCTTTAAGAATGAGATGCTACCCACAACAGCTGCTCTAAAAATGATAGAGAAAGGAGTGAAGCCTCTGCCCTATTTAATTCCTTATTAGTTCCATGGCAAACACTTTAAATAATCTAGAAATCAAGTTGCTGCATTCTTGTACAAGGATGGTGCAGCCTTCATCTCTCCTGTTTCCACTGGACTAAAAAGAGGAGTACAATGTTTGGTCATTGATTTCCAAAAATTTGGGTATAGGCCAAAAAAAGGAAAACTACAAGGAAGGCTTATTGAAGACAGTAGAAAAGCACTGGATGATACTTTTAAATATTTTTAGATCAATATTTAATTCTGGAAAGCATGCTTAAAATGTGCTATCCAAATGGTATTAAAACATTGATGGCCATTACAAGTTTTTTTTATTAAAGGGTAGAGAATAAATCATAGCTGGTTCAAAACATTTTGAGGTCCAAAATTAGCGCAGCATCCACCCAAGTGACAATTTATACAAACAAAACAAAACATGCTAACAAAATTTGTCAGGTCCCCACCCCACCCCACATACCTAATGTACCACTGTTGACTTGCGACTGGAATGTCTCACATCAAAATGAGAATTTGGAAGCAAATGATCAGTTTAAGAGCCATTTTTCCTCACATATTTATTATCCTTAGCTCTAGCTGATGACCACTCCATGAGTCAAAAACAGCAACTGAATCAACATTAATGCCTTGCAGATTTGTGGTAGAATTATTTGTTATCCATTGGTTATGAAAAGATATAAAGATTTTTCGTCAAAAACTAAGCGATACGGAACACCAAAACAAAGTTAAACAGGATCTCAGAGTAAGTAATGGTGGGCTGCAAAAGCTACTTGGGAACTTGGGACCTAAGTACACTTACCTTCCCCAGATTGAGAAAAGAATTTTTAAGGCTAGGTACAATGTTCTGCCTTCTGCACTTTTGCAAGGTAGATACTGTAAAACTCCATTAGCTAAGCACACTTGCCCATGTGAATCTGGGGAAATTGAAACAATACCGCATATTCTATTATACTATGCTTTCTAGGATCTCTGTAAAAGTTATATTTTGCCCCTCCTATGCCAATATCCTGGCGAAACGCAAGAGTTTTATGTCAACATTCATCTTAACAAATACAAAACATTCCATTACCCATATGACAGTCAAATATTGAGTAGCCATCTTGAAAATGAGGCAACAGATTATGTATACATGACAAAGCCTTGTATTATTGTCTCTGTATAATTTTGTTGATCACTAATTACAAATAAAGACATAGATGCAATATGCTTTTTCACCATTAGGCTACCTTAATTTCCAGAATGCTCCTTTCCAGAAATGCATAAAGCAGTTAAATATTTTAAACATTTACAGGGCCTTTTCTAAATGAAATTGGAAGAATGAGAGGTTTTCGTTTTCCCCACTTGATTTGTGTATGAAACTGATCAAAATGCTTCTGGAGTAATACATTCATATTCAAACCAACTTTTGAGACTGAAATGAGATTGATTCAAGCTCAAAATGGAGTTGTTTCAGACTCAGGATGCTTCTAGTACAGTCATATCAATATCAAAACTCTTCTGAACATCTCTTCTGAATTCAACAGAGGACATTTTAAAATAATAAAAAATACTTGTAGCTTGGGTTTTAGATTTTGGCAGTCGTTTGCTCTCCAAGCTTATTTCAATTTAGTTTCTGAACATTTTGTTACTAAACTTAGTTAACATCATCAGCAGGATTTTCTTGCCTATTCTCCTTAGCTTATAAATGTATTGATTTTAATAAAGGACATTTTTAACCCAAAACAGAATTTCTTCCTTGAAAGTTTTGGAATTTGAACTATTTTGCATACCACTTCTTTTAATTAGGTTTTTCCTGTCCAGAGCCCTAAATAGTCAATGAATGATCACCCTCATCATCCCAAGATAATAGGGAAGATTGAGAAAGCTTTATTACATTACATTATCAATATAGGATATTGTATGCAAAAGTTCAAGGAAACTGTCATGACACATTGTAAATATAGAAAGAAGGACTATAGTGGGAAATACTATCTGACTGGTTTCATATTAAAAATTCACATCATAATGATTATACATCCTTCTGTAAAAAAATAAAATATAATGTATATTGAACAGAAATAGTGCTTAAGAATCTGGGAAATGTATCCATCTTTCTTGTTATATACTTCCTGTATAAATTACAATGGAATCATACTAAGTAAAATAACTACAGGCTATAATTTAAGCCTAAAATTGATCTAAACTGAAATCACATCAAGTTTTAATTCATATTTCTAGCTATGAAAATGAATAGTGCTTTTTCTATCCCTTCCCCAGGACATAGAGTGCTGGAAAAGCTGGAAAACTAAGTTAAATGAATCTGCCAAACTATTTTTTTTTTCAAATCTTTTCACCTTTGAATTAAAATTATTAATATGCTTATTTGACCATTAGCCTTCTTTTTAATGGACAATCCAGTATTTTCTGTCCACTTGGGTCTTTTTTGACTTCTTTTCTGAGGTTGGACACAAAGATAATGAATCAAAATCACAGCACCAAAATACTAATACCGAGGGGGGGGGCGTGTTAAAAAAAACCTCTCATGGTCAAGTCACTCAAACCAAATAGTTATGTAACACTGCAGTTTTCTACTGCCATGGTAGCTATTATAAGAACTAAACATCCACCAGTGTTAAATATTTAGAACCTATGAAGCAGAACTACCTATCACTGAAAGTCAGTCATATTTGTTACTAAATAGCATCTTTTATTACATTTCCCGGCACAATTACCC
This sequence comes from Thamnophis elegans, assembly GCF_009769535.1. Classification (NCBI taxonomy): domain Eukaryota; kingdom Metazoa; phylum Chordata; class Lepidosauria; order Squamata; family Natricidae; genus Thamnophis; species Thamnophis elegans. The sequence continues at coordinate 20,468,958 of NC_045544.1, forward strand.
ATCAATATACTACTAACACTTTTCAGTTTGTCCGTGTGCAAAACCTTTAACTGGGCAAAACAGCACATCATAGGACAACAGTTTTTTAATCAAAATACCTCAAACAGGCTAACCCACAGAATGTGTCCAAAATCTGGAACCCATGACTTTTGTGACATTGAAATCTGGCCCATTCTATAAAATATTTTGTGGCATAGTACAAACTGTCATAAAATATTTCTTGTGGTCAACTCTTGCTGTTTGGCTATGCTATACAGTTCAACAAGGGCCATTTTCAAGGCAGATACATCTCTAAATATGAGATACATCTCTAAATATGTACCTGGACTTTTAAAAACTTTTGCAGTGAAGGCAACACATTAGAAGCTCTGTTACTGTTGAAGGCATTGAGGAATCTGGTAAGAATGTGTCAGGCACTGAGGAATCAGCTCAATGTGTCATGGAGTCATCAAGTGTGTGTATGTAGATAGACAAAGACAGAGACAGAGACATGGAGGTAGACAGAGGCAGAGCGAGAGCCCTCTCTTCTCCCCAGGTAAGATTAAATTACTGTGCTTTGTTAATAAAAAGGCTTTGTTGGTAGAACTGGCGGAATGCAATGTCCTTACAGTCCTCAACATAACTGTACCCCACTTTTACTATCGCCACAGTACAAATAGCTAAGGTATTCTCCAAAACATCAGGATTACAGAATTATCTAAAGCCTTACTCTTCTTTATCTGGTTAGTGATGGGACCTTAGATTCTATCTTTTAGGTCTAGCAGAAAATAAGAAAAAATATTTATTAATACTCATATTATTGCTTGACAAATCACATAAAACATACAAAATTATATGAGGTTTGTATACTAATTTAATAAACACAGACTTTTAATATCTTCGCTAGCTAAAACGTCCTACTCATTAACTAAAAGCTCAAAACTCTTTCAAAAATAAGTCACATAAAAGCCATTAGAATGCCAATTATGACTTAATATTATTACGTTATTCTTAATTCTTTTAAGAAAAATTAATTCTTCATTTTTTAAAAAAAACATTTTTCCATTATCATTCAGAAGTCTTTATCAGTTGCTGTATTCCTTCTTTTTAACAAAATGCAAAAGCATTATGTCTAACTAAAACCATTGGTTTTTAATTGTGCAATATTAAATAACAGTAGCAGCAGAATTGTAAATGTAATCAAAATTTGTATTAATTTAACATGGGTGCAAGCCTTTTATTTATCTATTATAACTTTCAGTATAGAAGTATTTATGGCTGATAAAGAAAGTGAAAAGGAAAAAAAACCACATTGAATATGGGAAGCGAAGGACAATAAACAATCAAAACAATGATTTATAACATCCTAAGTTTTGAAATATTGTTATATTTCTCTGAGAATTTGGCTCCTTTTCCAGACCTGGGGGTAGACTTGTTAAGTCCTTTTTCTTTGGTATATTGTGTTTTTTTTCTTCTGGATGTGTCTGATCGTTTTCTTTTCATATTATGGTACTTTACTGGAAGCTACCCAGAGTTGTTTGGAGTTTGGCAGTATATTTTATTAACTAAATTAATATTTCACTAGATGCCTTCCAATCCTGGACCCCAAATTCAGTATGCAGCTTCAAGTGTCTTACCGATCAGGGATTTCTTATCTAACAGTATCAGAAAAATACTCCACTCTAAAACTATTAGAGCTGAAAACCAAAGGGCTCAAAACTTTTAACTTTTTTTTCTTCCATCAAAATGAGATTCCATCTATCTCCCGTATTGGGTCTACCAAGCATGAAATGAATGCTAGATTAAGAGAATGTGCAGTTAATACAAATTTGGTACCTTAAACAACATAACAATCTTGTATGTTAATTGCATTATCTGTATTCTACCAGCACTCTGTAAAGAAGAGGTACTACTTCTTTTAACTCTATATTTCAGCAGCAACTCTATGGTTTCAGTACCGAACGTACAATGGGGAAATCAGAATCCTAAGGTTATGAAAGTGTGGGTAATTTATCAGGTTCTAAATAGCTTACATTTAGAATGCTCTATTAACATTGACAACATTTTCATAACTGGCTTTCTAAGGTCAAGAAAGAGTGACTGGCTCAAGATTATACAGATGACTTAATGTCTAAAGCAGTACTAGAATTCAGTGTTTTGGTTTCCAACCTGGTGCCTTAACAATTATACCGAGAAAACCGTAGGGACTAGTCCAGGCAGTTGCCAAGAATCAATACTGACTTGAAGGCACATATATTAAAAAAGTAATTGCAATAACATATTTAAAATGAGTCACAAAACAAGAACATGCCATATTATGCTCTAGTTCACCATTACCAGCTTTAAGTGTTCTTTTTTCCTTCTGCCAGAAAAGGAAGTTGATGAGCAAGCTTCTGATTCTGGAGTTCCCAGTTTGCAGTTATCTTCCTCCCCATCTTCCTCATCTTCCTCAAAGCACCATTCTGGTAAAGAAGGTGGTGCTGGCGCATCAGCCACATCACCATAACGGCGGAAGAGTTCTTTCAAATAGTCACCTTTATAGATACCAGGTGGTCTGGCTTGAGCAAACGTAGCCACAGAAGCTTCAATGCTGCAAAAAAAGTGACATTGTGTAAGAGAATGTAGGCGTGAAAAGAAAAATTCAGAAACAGCTCCCGAAAGGCAAGAGGACAGAGCAGTAGCAGATCCAAGAGTCAACATAAAATATTCCCAACTAGCTCCCATAAAATCTCACAGCAGTTCTTATTACAGTGCCAAGGCTATATTGAGAGGGTTCTTAACTGAGGTTTCTCTGAGGGCCATGAATAGGTGTCATCGGATCCATGAACCTGGATAACAAAAAAATACTATTGTATTTTGACTAACCTTTAATTAAAACTTAGCTTTTCATTCAATAATATATACAGACAACAAACCAATTTATGGGCTGCAGACTTCCAAAAATGTTTCTTAACTTCAATAAAGTGTAGGTGTCTAAAATGATTGTTTATAATACCAGTTATAAGATACACAGCTGGTATAGTTAACTGGACACAAGCTGATTTGGACCTTTTGGACCGAAAAACCAGGAAACTAATGACAATGCACTACAGTTTACATCCACGTGGTGATACTGATAGACTATATCTGCCCTGAAAATCAGGTGGCAGAGGATTATTACAAGTGAAGCAAACAGTTGAAGAAGAAAAACATGCACTGGCTGATTATTTAAAAGAAAGTCAAGAACATCTATTAATCGAAGTAAAGAACAAAAATCTACTGAAGGCCCAGCAGACGAAACAAGAATACAGAAAACATGTGATAAAATCAAGAATGGAGAGTTGGCAGAACAAAGCACTGCATGGAAAATTTCTGGAAAAAAATAAAAGATAAAGTGGACAGTGAACAAACTTGGTTATGGTTAACAACAGGTACATTAAAGAAAGAAACAGAGTCACTAATCCTGGCTGCGCAAGAACAAGCTATCCGCACAAATGCCATTAAGGCCAAAATCGAAAAATCCTCTGATGATGCCAAATGCAGACTTTGCAAAGAAGCTGATGAAACTGTTGATCACATACTCAGCTGCTGTAAAAAAAATCGCGCAGACTGATTATAAATTGCGGCACAATTCAGTAGCACAAATGATCCATTGGAATTTGTGCAAAAATTATAATATTAAAACAGCAACAAACTGGTGGGAACATCAGCCTGAAAAAGTCACCGAAAATCAGATGGTCAAGATCTTGTGGGATTTCCGTATACAAACCAACAAAATACTGGCGCATAATACACCAGACATCACACTGGTTGAGAAAAATAAAGTCACAATCATAGACATCGCAATACCAGGTGATAGCAGGGTCGCTGAGAAAGAACATGAAAAAATCGCAAAATACCAGGACTTAAAAATCGAAATTCAACGACTATGGCACAAATCAGTAGTGGTAATTCCAGTGGTAATTGGCACACTGGGTGCTATTCCAAAAGCACTGGAATTACATTTAAAACAATTAAAAATTGACAAAATCACCATCAGTCAAATGCAAAAAGCCGCACTGCTTGGCTCTGCACGCATATTACGAAAATACGTTACGACGTCCTAGGCCCCTGGGTGGGACCCGACTAGTAACCAATGCCAAATCCGGCGAAACAACTGGCCGCTGTGATACAATTGTATAATAATAATAATTGCAAAAGGCAGCTTTACTTGGAACAGCTTACATCTATAATGAAACCTTTAATGCCATCAAATTAAAATCTGCCTATCCCAGGTTTTTGGGAAGGATTCAGTGTGGATGAAAATGCCAAATCCAGTCTAAACATCTGGTTGACAGCATGATAAACCATAATTACAGCTCATTTCTTTTATATAGGTAGTCTTTGGGTGATGATAAAAAATTGGGACCAGAATTTCTGTCACTGAGCAGTATGATCCTAAAATGCAACATCCTGTGACCATATAACTTACTACCAGCAATTTTGGTTGTCATCATAATTAAGGACTGCAGGGGATATTAAGTGAAGACCACATCTGATCACAACTTCTGACCTCCTGCCAGTCCCCCCACTGACTTTGCTTGTGGGAAGCCAGCAAGAAACAATGGAAATTGTGATCACATGACTGCAGCTTCTTAATGTTGTAATCATGAGCTGGCATCAAACAACCAGATCATAACCATGTGACTACAAGAATACTGCAACAGCTGGAACTCCAAGAACCGGTGATAAGTACCATTCTATAGTGCTGTTGTAACTTCAAACAATCAGTAAATGAATGGTCATATAACCCAAGGATTACCTGCAGTACAATATATATCCATGCATTTAATTTTATGCGTTTAAATACATTTTATTGAGAAAGGGTCCATACATTTCACCAGAAACTCAAAGAGGTTTGTGCACAAAGAACTTACAGTACGTCCGTACAATAATACAAAAAAACTGTATTTCAAAACTTCTCCCAAACCACAGAAAGTTAAGGCATACAAGAATTTCACTGAGATCACCTACGAATTCAATGATAAGCAGAGATCATGAATTATCACTGGCCATGCAGAACAACAGAAACAAAATGATTGTTTCTTCTGTCAAGAAGTAGCTCGCTTTGACCCTCCCTTGAAGGTTCATCAGCAGGAAAAAAAACAGATGACCATAACATTTAAAGAACCATGTAGGTGGCTAACCTTGGCTGATCACGAAAAACTAAGCACAAATAAACCAGGCTTGTGTTCAGATAGGAACCAAGAAATCCGTAGGCTTGTTGACTAAACTGGAAAGTAAACGCAAAAAGAAAAATCTGGGAAGAAGGGTATGCAAACCACTTCTGTACTACTGCTCAAGAAAACTCCAGGAGTTTACCAGGAGTTTACTCTTAATGGTAAACACAAGCTTCTTTTTTTCTATACTCCTTCACAACTCTTTTTCCCTATTTTTTATCTAGATAAAGCCAAGTATAAGACTATCTAGGCAAGTCACTTTGTTAGCATACTTGCCTAAAAACAGGGGAAATATTTTTAAAATTCTAAATATTTTAAAATAAATAAGCATAATTCCTAACTACTAATTACTAAATCTTGGGTTCTCAACATATCCTGAAACAGTAATGGATCTTTTGTAATGTGTCAAGAAAATATGAAATTGTCAAGAGAAACCAAAATATATTAGGAAATTTGCATGGGTTTCAGTCTTAACATACTTAAGTAGGTTTTTTTAATATAGTATACTTTTGGTGGAAATAAGGGACCAAAATTATAAAAGTAATTGCCAATATATACTACGTTTTAATTACAAAAGAAACAGCCTTGCATTTTCATGGAATACAATTGCTTTGGAAAAAAAGCCAAGTAGTTGCTAAAAATGAAAATACAACAAAGCTCCCCAAACAATTATTAGTACGATGCACGTTTTCTTTAAAAAGCTATAAAATCCATATTAGTATGTTGCATCTGTATTTCTTCTACATTCACAAATTCAGAAATTCTCCTCTAAATTCCATCCTTTCCACCATTTTTAGAAAATACTTTAAATCTGCTAGATTGTCAGCACTGCTGCCTTGCAAGGGTGAGCAGAAAAAAATAAGAACTACAATAAAAGTTTACAATATTTTACAATTATTTTACAATAATTTATTCATTTAGTTACTGTATCTTGTATGCTAATTCAAAATGGTTCCAACCAATATACTGTATCTACAGTAGATACAAAATAATTGTATTTGGTGTTTTCAGGTTATATTCTGGAGAGCTTTATGAACATAAAATTAATATCTGGCAGTGTATAAATAATGCAAGTAAAATGTATTAACAACAGCACAATAAAACAGTTTTCTGATCAGGAGAATCTCCTCCCCTTAGTGGGATAAAAGGCACATTGATAGCTAAATGATAAAACTAGAAAACTTTAATTCTAGATATAGTAAGCATAAAATCCATTGAAATATTCCAAATATACCAAAGCAAAGCCACAGGACACATTTAAACACTTGAAATCATAACAGAATATTGGGCAGGGAGGATTTAGTACCATAAAAGATATACATCTATATTAGATCTCACCGATTAGGCCTCATCCGAGTTCCATCTGCCGGTCAATGCCGACTGGCAACCACGCGGAGGAGAGCCTTCTCGGTGGCAGCTCCGACCCTATGGAACGATCTCCCCATGGAGATTCGTACCCTCACCACCCTCCAGACCTTCCGCATAGCCCTCAAAACCTGGCTATCCCGTCAGGCCTGGGACTAAGATTGTAACCCGCCCGAATGGTATGAATGTTGTGTTTTTTAAATTTGTATCATTCTATATGTCTAAAGTTTGTTTTTCCCCCCTCCCCTCTTGAGTTGTGAGCCGCCCTGAGTCCCCCCAGGGAAAAGGGCGGCATATAAATTTAATGAAATACTCAAAAAATACTCAAATACATACAAAAAAAAATGAAACCTGGTGATCTGCATTGAACCCCCAACACACAAAAATTATGCCTACTGAAGAGCTTCATAAAACAGTGGGGCAGGATGTCACTTCCTCATTTTCTGCTAAAGACAGGATACCTCTCCCTTAACTGTGATTCCAAAGTAAAGATGATGAGCATCTTCAGCACTAAGCAATGACTCTTTTTTTTTTTTTGACAAATGGCATGCCTTGAGAATGCCAAAAAAAGAGAGAGAATGTAATTAAATACAAAGTGCAACTATTACAGAGCTACTGTAAAATGTTATTAATATGTGTCTAGACACACCACTGAAGTGTGAAAAATTTAAGAACATAAAATATAGTTGCTGCTGGCATACAGCATTCAACATTTAATTATTGGAGAGAAGCAATATAGGTTCTTCAAGAACCTTCCAATTCATCTCAGCATGACAAAGAAACAGTATTCCTAAAATCCTAACTTTTCCAGCATATAATCTTCAAATTATCTGAATAAAATGTAAAAACATATCTCAACAATCTTGAAATTTTACATCGTATCCAGGACAACAATTGAAACTATTTAAGCATATACAACTGTGTACCCAAGCCACACTGCTAATACCACATACCACCATCTCAAGACTATTTTTTTAAAGATGCAAATGCAGTATTTTTAAATATTTCACCTTTCGATATATCACATATAGAGCACAGATTATGTTTGGCACTTGAATGAAATAGATTTATCCCAGGGTAATGTATAAGATCACCCTTTTTACAAAAAACTGGTCACCCTGGAATAACCAATTTGCTCAGCAGAGGGGCTGTTAATGTCAGCTATTCTTTAGAAGATGTTATTTTCAAGCATGAGGGCATAATAAGCATCTCTCTTTGCATCTTTAAAGCAGCCACATCTTTTATCATGCTAATGATGCAGTTATGAAAGCATATGCACATGCATAACTGGCCTTGCTTTTTTCTACAAGCTGTCATGCAGCCACTGTTAAAAACAGTCCCCCTTCTTTCTCATGTAATGTCAATTTTCACCCTTCCTTCCCCTCCTATTATATGCCTGCCAATTTAGCATTATACTTCAGATTTCTGATGGAATATCCTCCAGTCCATTATGCCAAAATAAAACACATTAATATTTAATATGCCACAAGCAGCAGCTGCACAAGCCCAGAAAAAGATCTGGCTGATTTAATGATTCAAAGAAAAAGTACTTCTTACTCACCCCACACATTGCAATGCACTCCTTTCAAAAGGAAGTTCAGGCAGCTGGCTTTGTTCCTGGGGCAGGACTAGAACTCTAGATCTCCCAATTCCTAGCCTGATGCATTCACCACTACATCCAACTGGCTCTTGAATACTTTTCATAGCTATGTAAAATGTTTACATTTCTCTTAAAATCATACCTATATCGTTGTAGGCTGAGGATTGTTTAAATGTGTTCTTCTTTGTTTTACTTTCTTTTAACCTTATGCTGGGGGTGGAGGGGCAGTGGTGAAATTCATTTTTTTTTACTACCGGTTCTGTGGATGTGGCTTGGTGGATGTGGTGTGGCTTGGTGAGCGTGGCAGGGGGAGAATATTGCAAAATCTCCATTCCCACCCCACTCTGGGGCCAGCCAGAGGTGATATTTGCCGGTTCTCCAAAGTACTCAAAATTTCTGCTACCGGTTCTCCAGAACCTGTCAGAACCTGCTGGATTTCGCCTCCCCCGGGGAGGGTGGGGAGAGAGCGGTTACAAAAGATTATTTTCTAAAATCTGCAGGATATGTTAGATTGGGCCAAAATTCAAATTATGAGAACAAAGCAAAATGATTCTATTACATTTTTTCCTTGAATGCCCCCTATAGTCAGCAATGACTAGCAGAGTAAAATCCACAGGGGTCTCCTTACTTTTATTATGTTTTATAGCCACTTTAATTTGTATACCCCACTAGCAAGAGGTAGCAAAAATTATCCATAATTAATTATGTTGATGACATGTACAATAATGTAACTTTGTTATTGTTGTTATAATATCACCAAAAAGTGTTATCTTTTTTATAAAAAATTACCTCCAATCCAACTTTCCAACCAGAAAGGCACAGATAAGAAATCCAGTACGGTTGAAACCATGCGTACAATGAACACCTAGAAGACAAAATTGAAGAAAAAAAATATAATTGCAATTACCAAGCTCATGTAAAAGCATCAGGAACATTTCCTTGTCATAATCACTCCTCTTACAAGGGAATTAGTCCTCAGCTACCATGTGATAATTCATTCTCTTCTCATACCATTTAATTCTTCTCCGCAAGAGGAAATTGGAGCATGGACAGGGGCGACCACATAAACGGTTCCTTGAATAAGCAAACACTTCAGTTCTTTGCTTTGCACATTCAAAACAAAAGTAGGGATTGAGGGCATGAGAGCAACCTATGAACATGGAAGGCATTTTTCCAACCATTTCTTAAACATCATTCTTTAGATCTAAAGTGTCAGCAAATATCAATAGCTACTGACACATGAAGAAAAAAAAATATTCTGGAGGTTTCTGGATACATCTTAAGAATGTTCCTATCAGAATTGGGGGGGGGGGATCTTCAGCATATTTTGCATAATACACATTTAAGAGGGAAAGCCAGGACGATAGTCAGCTTTTTCAATACAATATAGTACACTTAATGAGTTGTCATATTTCTTTGAATGAATGTATACTTCTCTAAACAAATTTCTGACAAAGTCACATAATATTCCATTCATCCCAAAACCCTGCATGTAAATAACTATTATCAATGGCTTTAAATGTCTGATTGAACATGGACACGCTGAACAAATTTAGCAACCAAAACCAGAAAAGGTGGAAAATGCACTCATGTAAAATCAAATACATATCGAGGTATTTCTTTGAACATCATCAGAGCGTGAGTCCAAAACCTTTCCACACCCTGCTAAACTGTCCTTTCTAATCTATCCTGTACTTTCTGGTTCTCATCCACCGCCACCACTGCCATTTTCTTTCTCATGAGGATCTACGCATCAGCAATCAGCAACTGTTATAAGAAAATTCTAAAGGCTGCATTCAATTAAAACAATGAACCAAGAGCACTAAAAAAAAAAAAAGATCCAAAACCACCTCTGCCTTATTTCTGTGATAATGTCTCCATCTAGTGGCCAAGAAAAAAAAAGCAATTCTTAAAAATTACATAGAAGTATCCCATTAACGTGTTTTAAAATTCAAATGAGGCTGTTGGAGTGAAAGTCATTAAATATCTGTTGCAATTATTATGGACAGAAACTCATTACAGCAAATAAGACTGTTCAGGAGCGCCGCCTTTCATGGATTTCATTATGTTTCAATATTGGAATAATTTAAGACTTTTCATCAATTATGAATCTCCTATATCTGTGTAAATTAGCTCAATTCAATTTGATTATGTGTCTTGAAGTTGGGGTTCAGTTTTAGCAACTAGATAGGTCTGCTTCAGGATGATTTGTTCCCAATCTGGCCCTGCAGGTCTTTCAATGTGCACCCAGTAATTGAATCCATCTGCCTTGCTGTTGGTTGTCTTCTTTCTTTCCCCCTTTCCCAGAGAACTAGGCCTTCGCATAATAGGTCCACTTTTTCGTCCTTTGGGTGAGAGCTCTGAACTGTCCTGAGATCTGTTCCACTTGTTTCTTAGATTATGAATGCTATTTTCGAGAGTCTTCACTAACAATAAAGTTCAAAGGATCTCATGGTATCTGGTTTCTTCATCTTTTATTTCCACAATGAGAACTGTTGTTTGCCTGATGCCAATCTTTGTTAGTATAGAGAGTATCCATATACATTTTCCAAGGCTTTCAGTGCTACCCCACACTAAATGCTAGTCAAAAGCGTACTTCTTGATTTCTTGTTCCTTCACATTGCTAGTCAATCCTAAAAATCAGAAACTATCCATCATTTCAGTATCTTATATTCTAGCACTGGTTGCTGGACTTTTCATTAGCTTAGTCTTCTTTACATTTAATTATAGTGGTATTTTTCTTCTTCCCTTGACTACCATTACAAGAGCTTGAATCATTCACAGATAATTGAGGCTACTTTGTCAATTTTTATTGGTATTCATTAGTTATTTTAATACAATGCATATGCTAAGTGTTGTGGCCCAGCAGGATCCGTTTGAGCTGCTGATGGAGTCGGATAGCGACGAATCCTATGAGTCTGCTATGGAAGATGTGGAGGACTCTGGGCAGGGTTCAGACTCAGAGCAGGGACCAGAGAGGCTGGTTGGCCACCAGGAGGCATCTGAGGCATGGAACAGTGGGGAAGATCAAAGGCAGTTTGTCCCTGACGCCAGACAGAGAAGGGCAGAGAAACGGAAACAGCAGCTGCAGAGGCAGACTCATAAGAGATAATCAAGCCCAGGTGGTTGTGGCTTGGCCCCTCCCAAGAGAATATATAAGTGAGAACTTGGGAGAGTTCCTTTTGCACGACACAACCATTTGTAACAGTCTTGAGGAACTCTTGTCTGGTCTGTTTTGTATTTCCATTCTGTTTGGTTTGGGTTGCTGCCAACCTTCTTGCATGAGAGTGTTGTTTGGGCTTTCAGCCAACGGAGTTGTAATTCCTGTGATTAAAGAGTGGCAAATAGCCAAGCCTGTGTCTGTGTTACTCACAGGCCGGAGGGGGTGTCAGAACCGCTAACTATAAAGCAATACACACAGAAGACTAAATTAAAAAATCAATATAAAGTTTAACCTAGATTTTGCCTGATAAAATAGAAAGAGTACATTTTCTTTTCAATTGAAAGAAAATAGTTTATTTATATTCAAATGTAGTCAGTTTGGAATCTGACAAATACATTTAACAATTCAAATGAAGGCAATCAAAAGGGTAACTGAGTAGCACTTTCCCTTAACCTTGCTGCTTTCACAGATTTAAAAAAATCCTTTATTTCTGCTGCTTGTGTTTCAGCTAATAATAGGGACTAATAAAGCTGTATAAAAAAAGTAAAAATGAATGATTTTGTACTCATATACATATATTTATTTTGAATCTTAATTTACACACAAGCAAATATATAATATGATATATTTGTAGAGAGCCTGGTCTAGTGGTTAAGGTACCAAGCTAAAAAATGGGAGACAGTGAATTCTAATCCCACCTTAGACATGAAAGCCAACTGGGTAGCTGTGGGCCAGTCATGCTTTTACAGCCCTACCTCACAGGATTGTTATTGCAGGGAGAATAGGAGAAGGAAGCAGTACTTGTTATGTTCACTGCCTTGAGTTACTTATAAAAAATAAAGGTGAGATATACATACATACCATTGTTGATATGTATTAAAAAACAGTTTCCTTAAAATAGTTAACATGTCCAGTCAAGACTTTACATTCGAAATTGGAATGCAGATTAAAGTGCATTAAATAGCATGTTCAAATATTAAGAATATTTATTGTGTATGGGTAATTATATTAAGAATTTAATAGGCAACTGATACAATCATTTTGGCCTCTCTTCAAGCTAGTCACTTGTACATAACCATGTAAAGAAATTGTGTGATACATAACTAAAAAGGCATACAGTTCTTAACAATGCTAATTGGGACCGGAACCTCTGTTAAGTAACGTGGTTGTAAGTAGAAAAAACCATGGGACCACACTGCTTAGCAATGTCAATCAGCATTAGGCATTGCACTGTAATTATCATTGTAAGTTAAAGAAGGAAATTAATATTAGAAAAGAGTGTGCAATCCAAAGAGGCATTTCCATAACATTTATTCTAAACCATTACACATCTGTTAACTTTAGTTCTTGTACATGTCCAGTATAATCAAGTGATAAAAAAGATCTGCAACAAAGTTGATGTGTGGTGTGTGTGTGTGTGTGTGTGTGTCAGCCCTAGGAGACAGACAGATGAAGAAACTGATTCTATAGGACAACTAGAACTACACTTTATTAAGATAGGTTACAGTAACAGAATCTAGCAAGTTTACTTGAATTTTCCCTTCCCTCCCGCTTCTTCTTCCAAGGGTCAGGGTGGAGACAGTGCCTCTTTCTAATACTTCCCTCCATCACCACCACCTTCACACATGGTTCCTCTATACCTGTTGTCCTAACTGCTTCTAGACAACATGATCACCTCTATGACTTAACTTTCTGATTCAATTATTTGGATTTCAACTTTGATTTCATCTTGATGCTTCCCTATTCAGCAAGACCTGGGCGATAGCAATATACTGTATGATTTATCTAGATTAATGGAAAACTAAATACAGTTCATGACAGTCATTTAGGCTTGCCCCTTTTTACAAACACTCTCAGGAATTTATATTTACAACATTCTGGTATTTCATCCTATTTGGGGGTTTGTTTGTTTTTTGTTCTATTGCTTGCTGTCATGATTCGATGCTGGCTGGATTATTAAGTCGTTAAATGTTTATGTGCAACTATAATGGAATGTGGCAAATGGAGTGTTAAAACAACCAAGACAGATGGAAAATAGTCACACAGCAGGTTAATATACATACCTATAAGTTCTGTTGGATTCTTATTACGAAACTGTTCACATATACGAATGAATGTTTCTGTGTTTTCAGGCGTGGGACATTCTCCATGCCTACCAAGACGAGAAGAATCAAGTAAAGGCAAGAATTTTCCTCCATAAAACAATATTCAGGAGTCTCATTAGCTTACCCTTTACATTGAAGCTTTACATATGTAATGCCATCTTTTTCTACTTCACTTCTATCATAGAACCTACTGGTGTTTGTCAAGTCTATTAACAGACCCATTTTAACCTGAAAGTAATAAAATTAGAGTTTAATACAGATATGTGAAGTTACACACATGGTGAACTTAACTTTAGATGTGTCTAGCTTGTTCATCTTCTAACCAACTCTCAGCAGCTCTCAAGTAAAAGTTAGAACATCATATAAAATCATATTAACACTATAAGATTAAACAGATAAAAACATTAAAAACAACAAAGACCTGGAGCTAAGTCAATTCCTAATGTGAAATTGTCCAATCTTATCCCAGTGCCTGGGAGAAAAGCAAGGTCTTTGACAGTTTTTGGAAGGCTAGGAGAGTAGAAGCTTCATGGGGCAGAGGGTTCCATAGGGCAGGGGTTGCCCTAGAAAAGACATACTTCTTAGTGTTTTGCTGGTTTCAGGTGTGGCTTGGTATAAAGAAAGAGAGTCCAGGTGTTTACCTTGATAAGCTTTTTACATGTTTATTCAGCTGAATAAAAACAGGGGCCCCTAGCAAGAGGGAACCTTGAATGCATTTTGACATTCATATTTACATGCTTGTAACATTGTCCACTTCTCCACCAAGAAGCACTGGGACACTCCATCCAGACAAGTTGACACGGAAATAGTCATCTGCCACCCTTGGAAGTCTTCCAAGGACATTGGATGTTCTCCTAGGGACATTGAGTGTTTCCCCGAGGAACCTTCCATGGACTTTAAGGACATTGTCACATATGCTTCCTCAGAACTGTCAATAAAAATACTATATTCCTGGTCAACACTAGCCCTCGTTAAGGGACTAGGAGCATACCTACCTTATCTGATTTGGGAGGATGAGTAGATATCGTTAGGGAAAAGAGGTCCTGCAAATAAGCTGCCCCTGTGCCATAAACTGCTTTAAATGTGATAACCAGTTTACGATAAACATGCGTAACTCTTAATAGTCAATATTCCGAAGTAACTTTTTTGATGTTATACATACACCATGGAAATAACATGGCTGTGTATACCCCAACTGTATATCCGATCATTGAAAGCCTCAAATGCAGAATTAACAAGAGAAAGGATGGAGTGCCCAATGCTTCACTCCCATTGCCAAAACAAAAGGTCTGGTTTCCCCTCCTGCTTCAGTGTTAAAATTCTCTGAAACCAATTTTGAGGAGAGGTATACAAAAATTAGTAGTAGGACAGAAAAATTATGTTCTCTGAATTCTCCTAGATACAGTTCTGTCCGCGGAAATTAAGCATTGTATTTATTCACTTTGTTGTTCACTTAAACATTTTAACTTTATTGTCCAATGTTTTAATCTTTTGATGTATTAAGTTGTTTCCTTTTATTATATATAACATTGTGAGCCACTCAGAATCACTTGATAGTGAGATGGGCAGCACAGCATATAAATTAATTAGATGATAGATAGATAGATAGATAGATAGATAGATAGATAGATAGATAGATAGATAGATAGATGATAGATAGATAGATAGATAGATAGATAGATAGATAGATAGATAGATAGATAGATAGATGATAGATAGATAATAGATAGATAGATGACAAAGACATGCATAGATACAGACATGTATTCCAACCAAAATAAATATATTGGTAAGATATTTCTAAAGCTAGTATACTCAAGAAAATAATATATTAATAAAGTAGTAAAAAAAACTCTATTATTTAGATAGCAAAGAAAAATTCAATTATATTCTTTACCTTGAGACTCTTTAAATAGTTGGATAACATAGAGGGATGGAAACGAAACTCTTCAGCAACTTTATCATCATATTTTGGTCCTAGCATTGTCTTCAGAGGTAAAAATATTCCTGTTTGGCAATAATTTTTTTAAAAATGCATGTAATAACATGAAACCTCATACAAATGTCTTTGTGGGTTTTTTTGTTTGAATCATGATTAACATTCTTCATTAGGACAAAGAACTATAGCAGTTTATGACAGAAGTTAATATCGTTTATAACAAAATTAAATGCTGAACTGTAAAATCCAGTACTTGAAAAGCTTTATTAAATAATTTCCCATTCATTTAGAATACTCTGAAAGCATTTCTAGAGAAACTGCGTTGTTTAATTAAACCTATTAGCCATATCGTATTAATACCTAAACTCATATATATTTAAAATAAATTATATGAGGATGAATAGACCAAAATTCAATCCAGATAACATGGAGTTGCTCAGGGACAAAAAAAAACATGCAAATAATATTAGCTGCTTCTGAGATAAAAGAATACAAAGAAACTCTTGGATCTGGCCTAGCTACTGAATTATCAGATGATAGCCATGGAAAATAAAGTGCTTCATTGTCAACAAGGTAGCATAATGTCTCAACTTGATTACAACACAGCATTCAACATGTGTCTCTGAAAACAAATTTAGCTTTAGTTAGTCCAAACTATGACTTTCCACACTCAAACCACATCGTTATAACAACTCTGCAACTGTTCTACTGCTGCAGTTCACTCCAACTGCATACATTTTAAATACTAGTTTTTAACCAATAGCTTTGGGGTTTTGATGTGTTACTTCATTATAATCAAAGTTACTCTAGTATTCAACATACAGTGCATGCCAGAAAATATTCAGACCCCCTTCACTTTTGTCAATTTTGCTGCAGGCTGATTCTACAGTTGTTGAAGTTCATTTTTTCCCCTCAATTATTTACACTCAGTACCTCAAAATGACAAAGTGAAAACGGAATTTTAGAAATGCCTGTAAGTTTATTAAAAAGAAAAAAACTAAAATATCACATTGGTGTAAGTATTCAGACCCTTTGCAAGAACACTTGAAATTTAACTCAGGTGCCTCCCATTTCTCTTGATCATTGCTGCCATGTTTCTACCCCTTGATTGGAGTCCACCTGTGGTAAATTAAATTGATTGGACATGATTTAGAAAGGCACACATTTCTCTATAGAAGGCCTCACAGCTGGCAATGGGTACTGTAGTAGAGGCAAAAGCCATAAGGCAGGAGTGTCAAATTGACAACATCACATTGTCACCACGTGACGTATTGATTTTTTTCACTAAAATGGGAGTAGGTGTGGTCAGCACGTGGCACATCTGAGTTTGATACCACTGCCATAAGGTCAAAGGAACTGCCTGCATAGCTCAGAGACAGCATTATTGCAAGGCACAAATCTGGGGGTGGCTACAATAAAATTTCTGCTGCACTGAAGGTTCCTAAGAGTGCAGTGGTCTCCATAATCCTCAAATGGAAGACATTTGGCACAACCAGTTCTCTTCCAAAAGCTGATCCCCCAGTCAAATTGAGCAATTGAGGGAGAAGGGCCTTTGTTAGAAAGATGACCACCAAGACCACCACTCTGACTGAGCTCCAGGGATCCAGATTTTATAGGTTTGGTAGAAATTATTGGAAACAAGTGTTCCTAGAATAGAATAACAGCATCAAAATGGTAACAGAATAACAATAAAGGAATTGGAAGGGACCTTGGGGGTCTTCTAGTCAAACCCCCTGCTTGGGCAGGAAACCCTATAACATTTCAGACAAATCGTTATCCAATCTCTTCTTAAAAACTTCCAGTGTTGGAGCATTCACAACTTCTGGAGGCAAATCGTTCCACTAATTAATTGTCCTCACTGTCAGGAAATTTCTCCTTGCTTCTCTCCTTGATTAGTTTCCACCCATTGCTTCTTGTCCTGCCCTCAAGTGCTTTGGAGAATAGCTTGACCCTCTCTTCTTTGTGGCAGCCCCTGAGATATTGGAACACTGCTATCATGTCACCCCCCTAGCCCTTCTTTTCATCAAACTAGACATATCCAATTCCACCAGCCATTCTTTATATGTTTTAGCCTCCGGTCCCCTAATCATCTTTGTTGCTCTTCTCTGCACTCTTTCTAGTGTCCACATCTTTTCTACATCGTGGCGACCAGAACTGAATGCAGTATTCCAAGTGTGGCCTTACCAAGACATTATAAAGTGGCACTAACACTTCACGTGATCTTGATTCTATCCCTCTGTTTATGTAGCCTAGAACTGTGTTGACTTTTTTGGCAGGTGCTGCACACTGTTGGCTCATATTTAAATGGTTGTCCACTAGGACTCCAAGATCCCTCTCACAGTTCCTACTATTGAGCAAGGTACCACATATACTGTACCTGTGCATTTCCTTTTCCTTGCCTAAATGTAGAACCTTACTTTTTTCACCATTGAATTTCATTTTTTTTTTTTACATAGAGCCCAATGTTCAAGTCTGTCGATAGCCTTCTCTATCTTCTTAAGCCTATCTTCTGGAGTGTTGGCTATTCCTGCCAGCTTGGTGTCATCTGCAAATTTGATGAGTTCCCCATCTATCCCCTCATCCAAATCATTGATGAAGATGTTAAACAGTACTGGGCCTAAAACAGAGCCTTGGGGCACTGCATATTTCCCTCCATGTAGATGCGGTTTCATTGAGGACTACACACTGAGTGTGATTGGTCAGCTAGTTACGAATCCATCTGGTGGTGATGCTGTACAACCCACATTCTTCTACTTTATCAAGTAGTAGGTTATGGTCTACTTCTACTTTATCAAATGCCTTACTGAAGTCCAAATAAATTATATTAAGAGCATTCCTCTGGCTCACTAATTTGTCACTTTGTCAAATAATGCAACAAAATTTGTCTGGCATGATCTGTTTTTGACGAACCTCGTGTTGGCTTCTGGTTATTACTTTGTTTGTTTCTAAGTGTTCGCTGATTCGTTGCTTTTCCACAATCTTGCCTGGTATTGAGGTCAGGCTGATAGGTCTGTAGTTGTCTGGTCCACAAGCCTGAAAAGACTTTACAGATGCACCTTGAATTGCAATTGGAAGCCAATTGTTATCAAGCTAGTGCAGCTCACAAAGAAGGGGTATCATATGTGTGAACTAAGATACACTGAAAACTATTCATGCCAGCACAATCTGGATGAGCTGTAGTTTTCAAGTGGTCTTCAAGGGTACCCCATATAAAGTCCATTATCCTAATTCAAAGAAGAAGTGAAAAAACATAAGTGACAATAAGAAGAGCTTTTCACTCCAAAAAAGGCTGCAACTGATGCACAAGCAAATCTATGCAACGGTTCTCTCAGCTATGGTTACAATTTATTCTTTGATCAACTGAGAATCCACAAGGACCTCAAATTCTGTATTGATTTTGTCTAGGGCAGGGGTCAGCAACCTGCGGCTCTGGATCCGCATGTGGCTCTTTCATCCCTCTGCTGTGGCTCCGTCGCCAGTCGGCACCACAATTTTTAAAAAAAGCTTCCAATTGGTGGGGGGAAGCACAGCACACCAGGAGGAGATTCTATGGCAAGACGTGGGTTTTCCAGTCACCTCCACAATTGATGGGCCTTTCATTTAAGACAGGTAGAGGAAAAAGGGTGCTACGTTAGGAGGAGACTATGGTGGGAGAACTGGACTTCTGGTTGGCTCCAGAATTGAACAGGGGGCTTCTGATTAGGACCTATATGGTTTTTTGTTTGTTAAAATTTGCTGACCCCTGGTCTAGGGAAATGCCCTATCTAGAGCTAGAAAACCACCAGAAATAATAGATTTTTGAATTCACTGCCACTTGGTCTTCCTACAATTCAGTTTAAGCTTCTTTCTCCCCAAGTAGACTAACATCTTACAGGCCATAAGGCAGAACCTCAACAGTACCACTTGCTCACTCTGGGATTGAGATACAGAACTATCATACCTGCAATATTGATACCGACCCATGTCATTGGATAACCTCACCCACCAGCCTCACATAGATGTTTAAACATGAGTGAAAAGAAAACTGAGACCCAAATAACCACACAAAGCAAGAACCTCAATTTCAATCTCTCTCCACCAACCTCAACTGGAACTGGTTTTAGATTGAGAAAGGAAGAAAAACATTGCAATGTAATATCTCCATTCCCTAGCCTCTAATGCCTAATATGGTATTCTTTAAATACCATAAATAATGGTATTGAAAGCCACTGAAAGCTCAAGAATACAGTAGTCAGGAGTTGCCCCACTGCTATCCCTGTTTCAACAGAGTATACACTCTCAATGTTGTTTCCATGCTATAACCATGTCTAACCCTTGCCTGAAAGACGATTACATAATGTGCTTTCCTCCAAAGCCCTTTAGAGCTGCACCCCATCACTTCCCCACAAACATACTCCAAAGCTAAGGTTAAAGATTATTTAGAAATTATCCAATACTATTGGATCCAGTGATAGCTTCTTGAGGAAGGGAGGCATCATTGTCTTCTTCAAGGCAGGAGGTACTGTCCCCTCATGCAAAAAAGCACTGGGCTGAACCACAATCTTAATCATCCAAGACCATGGGTCTGCCCCAATGATTACTGAACTGACAACTGTTAGAATCCTGCTCACTTCCTTGAGATTCACAGGCTCAATTTTTTCCCCGATAACAAATATCTTACCTCAGCCAGATTCCAACTCATGACAAATCTAGAATATGTCCTCACTGCAAGGCTTAAGAAGTTCTTCTGATCTCTCCCTAGGGGAATCTGACTCATTCTAAAAAAAACCCTTTAGTCAGCAACCCTCATATATAACAACAACGATCAATAAACTGTGATAAATTTAGAAAACAAGAGGTGCCTGGGCTGAAACAATTTCTCTCAGACAAACTATGGCTGCAAATATTTGCTTTTTCAATTGCCAAGGAACTGGCCTAGCGTTAGTTTTCCTTACTTAACTTAAGCTCTGTTGGGCTTCTTCACGGTCATGTTCTACTTTAAAGGATTATATTAACTAGCACAATAATCTCTCCCAAACTCCACTCCTTTTTTCCTAAGAACAGCAAGAAGCTGTTCCTGATATTTGGGCAGCATGGCTCAAGCTTTTGATTTAGGAGGATAATTAAACTAGGCCTTTAATTGGGCAGGTATACCTAGTCCAAAACTGGTAATCCACTGGTTTGCTATCAGGCTGCTTAGGGGTTATTTATGTTTCTGTTACTTATAGTGGGTTCAGTGAATTAGTAGTTAAATGTATTCCTACATTACAAAAAGGGTTCTTTTCTTTCTTTTGGAGTGAGAATGTTAAGAGAAAGGTCTGCATTTTCTCTTCCTTTTCATAGAAATACTATCCAAATGGCTGAAGAGGAAACTTCTCTCTGCCCCCTACTTCTAAAATCAGTCTCAGCACCTGATTAATGATTTTCCTGTACAAGTAGTCCTCAACTTACAATGGTTCATTCAGTGACCATTCAAAGTTACACCAGCACTGAAAAAAGTGACTTATGACCATTGTTCACAATTGCAACCTTTGTAGCATCCCCATGTTTATGTGATCAAACTTTAGATGCTCGGCAACTGGTTCATACTTATGACCATTGCTGTGTCACAAGTCCCGAGGTCCTCTTTTGACTTTGCTTAAAGTCAATGGGGAAGCCAGATTCACTTAACAACCGGATTTCCAACTTATCAACTGCAGAGATTCACTTTACCACTGTGGCAAGAACAGTCGTAAAATGGGGCAACATTCATTTAACAAGCATCTCGCTTAACAAAAGCTTGAGCTCCATTGTGGTTGTAAGTCGACGACTACCTGTATTAATAAGCCCACTGGTCCAACAGAGCCAGGACCCTCCATAGGACCTGGGCCAAAGGCTGCTCAGCTTCCACATGCGCAAAAGTGGCTGAAGCACCATATGGCGGGATACGCAACAGGCTCTCTTATCAAAGCCGGGCACCCCGTCCTCCCGCCCCAGCTTACCTGCCACGGGCTGTCCACGCCTGGGGCAGTTCAGCCACCGCGGTGGGATTTTGTTGAAGGACATGGCCGGGCCGAATGCGGCAACCGCCGCTATCGGGAGCGCTCGCCGTTAGAGGGGAACGGGACTCGGGGGAGGCGGGGGGAGAACCCCGACAACAGTCGCTTCGCCCACTTCCTCGCCTGCAAATAACGCCGACAACCCACAATGCCCCGCGGCCGATTGTAACCGGTTCCGGGATCCTTTATGTCGCTGCCGTTCTGCCCACTTAAGAAGGGCGGGGCGGTGAGTCTCTATGGTAGGGCTCCCCCCCCCCCCGCCTCTATAGAGATAGAAAGAAGAGCAGTAGGTGCGTTTTTACTTCTGGGTTGACTTAAGAATTTCCATTGTAGCAGTAATCACGCGCTTTAAATCAGCCTTGCGCAGGAATCTGCGTTCATTTTTTTTCTTATTTTTATTTGATTTATCCATAGTATTTAGCCACTTCCCATCTCCCTTATAGAGGGATTCTGGGCGGTGTACAGATATAAATTTTAAATTTTTTAACATTGCTGTAAAAAGCGCGAAAACGAAGCTTGATCCTGAGTCTCTAAATCTCATCATACCTTTTACACAGGAATAAAGGCACGTTAACGAGGCTTTTGGCAGGGCAGGTGATTGAGGAAGGCGATGAAAGGAGATTATATATTTAAAATGCATTTCTTATGGTGATCGCGCTTGTTCGGAAGTGAGTGTGATCAAGGATTTCCTTCTAAAAAAAATACTCATAAAAGCCGAGCATCTTAGTACAACTCAGTTTTATTAATGATAACAATAACAACACCTTATGCCATCAGACTTGAAATTTTGGATTTAGACAACTTAAAACTACGCCACCTTCGGTCTGACCTAAGCGTAGTACATAAAATTATCCGCTACAATGTCCTACCTATCAATGACTACTTCAGCTTCAACCACAACAATACATGAGCACACAATAGATATAAAGCTAAGATAAACTGTTCCAAACTCGATTGCAGAAAATACGATTTCAGCAACAGAGTGGTCAATGCCTGGAATTCACTATCTGATTCAGTGGTTTTCTTCCCCAAACCAGAAGTGGTTGCCCCGGTTCAGTACGGTTTGGCTGAACCAGGAGGCTCTGCCCAGCCTCTCAGTGCATGCACAGAAGTGTTGTGCGTGCGAGCATGAGCGAACCGGTAGTAAACCGGCTAGTAACCCACCACTGCCCCAAACCCCCAAAACTTTAACCTTAGACTGACTACTGTCAACCTCACCCCATTCCTAAGAGGTCTGTAGGGGACGTGCATAAGCACACCAATGTGCCTACCGTGCTAATGTTCCTTTTTATTCGTATCCATTTCATGTATCCAAAATCACATTTATACTTATATATGTTATCTAATACATGCTTGACAAAATAAATAAATAAAATAAATGTCCTTGTTGATGCCCACACCGAATCTGAGCAGCAAAAAGGCCAGGAAGAGAGACAAAAACTTAAAATGTTTTTGTGGGCATATCGGTTTTAAACAATCAGTTGCAGAAGCCCTACTCAAATGTCATTTCTCGGGCAGGAGACAGATCAGAGTTTTGAATGCCATTGCTGGCCTCAAGGATAATCAGCTTAGCTCTGCTCACTCTCAATCTCATACAGCTGTTGTTTCTATCCACAGGCTGTTCGGTTTATTTCACCTCCTTGGCTACCCATGGCTGTTGTAACCATTATAGCAATAGCAATAGCACTTAGATTTGGTTCCACCACAAATGCGCGAACGACAAAAGCGCGCCTGACTAAAACACGGTGAAAAAACCGCACCGACAAAACCGTGCCGACAAATGAGCGCTGAAGCGCGCCAACAACAGCGCGCCGACAGAAGCGAGCTGTAACCTAACCCTAAACCTAACCCTAAACCTAACCCTAAACCTAACCCTAAACCTTACCTTAACTTAAATCGCGCTTCTGTCGGCGCGCTGTTGTCGGCACGCTTTTGACATCGCGGTTTTAGCACCGCGGTTTTGTTGGCGCGCTTTTGACATTCGCGCTTTTGTCGGGTCACGCTTAGATTTATATACCGCTTCACAGTGCTTTATAGCCCTCTCTAAGAGGTTTACAGAGTCAGCATATTTCCCGTAACAATCTGGGTCCTCATTTTACCCACCTCGAAAGGTTGGAAGGCTGAGTCAACCTTGAGCCAGTGAGATTTTAAATTGCCGAACTGCTGCTAGCAGTCAGCTGAAGTAGCCTGCAGTACTGCACTCTAACCACTGCGCCACCTTGGCTCCATTACGTTTGCTGACTGATCCTACTTCTCTTTCTTACTGTTTCTTTGCTGGGAATGTTTGTTATGACTTCATTTTTGCCCATGCAAAAATGCCTTTAGTAAAAATTTCCTGATCATCCTCTAAAATGGTTGTGTTACAATTCAATTGTACTAAAATAATAAGTTCTGCACACAGATGAGCAATAAACAAATGCTTATAAACACAGTAAACTGATAGAAACACAAGACAGGGAAAATTAGAAAGGTGTTTGTTTTTATTGTCTTTTTTCTGACATGTATAAACAATAAAAAAACAGTTCCTTGGAAATCTTAGTGTTAAGAATTAAGCCAAGGATGTGAACAATTTAATGTATTTTGCAGTTTATTAATGCCACACTCAGCTTTAAATGTAAAATTTAAACAACCTTAATGCTGAACATTAACATTTTAGAAATCACAGTTAATAATTTCTAAATTTTCATTTATTTTTAAAGGTGTAAGCTATCTAAATCATCAGGGTTAATAATTTGTAGATGGCACTCCATAAATATCACTGTATCCAATAATATAATGTATACTTGTGTTTTATAATAAAACAATATAAATAAGGAAGCCAGCAAAATATAGTAGTTTGGTAAGCAAACAACTCAGGTTTATATAGTTTCCCCACCCCGCCCAGAGCATAAAAGTAACAGGTTAGTATTTTGGTTTTTAAAATTGTTGGAAGAAAAATCCATCTAGTTCCGTTCCAAGCCAGGAATAAAATGGACGCTGATTGGAAAGGAAGGTTCCCTTTATTGATGAACAAACCCATCAGGGTTTGTGGTTCTGGAGCAGCTGACAAAATGGAGCTGAGAGTAGAGGGTGGGTTTTTATACCTTTTTTATTTCTGTTGGGCCATCTAGAGGTCCTGGCTGGCTCTAAAGACAAATGGGGAAATGCAAATCCTAGGAGTTTGAGCTAATCTTGTCAACCTTTGGCTTGTTGCTTATCTGAAGTTTCTGTATGACCCAGTCTTTCTGAATGGGAAAGCTGGCCTCCTCAGTTCCTGGTTGGTGCAGGGAGACTGGGGCTGGTTTCTGCCCCCCTTAAGATTTTTTTTCCCATTTCTCCTTTAGGGGAAATATTATATCATGCTTTCTAATATTCCCCAAAATATTTCATTTCAAAATATATACATTTTATTAGCAGCATTTTAAGATTTCAGTAGGCCTCTATTTTTTATCAGCAAGAACAGGATGAATGCTAAAGATTTTTGGTGAATTTTTTTTTGCGTGTATCTACAACTGCACTACATTTCACTAGGTGGCAATATAATTCCATCTATTTACACACCAAAAACATTGCAAAACTGAAAGAGTGAGATATTAAGAATCAGACATCGACTGCTCTAATACCTTATTATTTATTTTTTTATAATATATTGTATTATGCAATAAAGCAGTTATTTAAACAGACAGTGCATCCTCCTGGACTGTTGTCACTTTAAAACTATGAAACATAATTAAAAATCATTCTGTGTCCTGTCAAAAGGATATGTAATTGATGATCATCAGTGCATTGGTGATACTGCATCCCAAACTGATGGATTACCTCCCCTCAGCAGCTTCATGTACTCAAGTGAGCAGCCCAGAGGTGGGTTGCTCCGGAATCGGCCCAGATCGCCCAAACCAGGAGCAGTGGCAGTGGGACGCTCCACCCACCTGTTTGGACGGGTCGCGCACAGGAGCACATGCGGGAATGCGCCCAAACCAATAGTAAAAAAATTGGCGACCCATCACTGGAGCAGCCACTGGATGACTTCTCCTCCCTTATTTCGATCAACTGGACTATCCACTCAGGAAGTAGCAGAAGCTCTCAACTTCCAACCCTTGTAATAGTTCCAGGATATTTTGTTTAATAATACTGAAGGGCTCTAGAAATATAAAAGAACCAAGAAGGGTGCACTTTCCAAGCAGGTCTTGAGACTGTCACCCACCAGAGGCAACCAATGCCGTTTCTGCCTCAGTCTTGAGTCCCACCCCTTTTTCAACAATTTCCATTAAAAAGAATTGCCAAAGAAGCAGATTGAGAAGGTGATTAGCCTACACGTGATAGAACTGATATAATGTGCTCTGGCACATAAGACATAACAGACTATCTCAATTACCTCTTGACTCCATGCAGGCAATAGATGTGCTATGTGCTGCATGACAATGTCCATGGGATCAACCCCATGGCTTGACATGCTAATATTTGTTTCTGCCATTTGCCTTCTCAATTCAAAGGCCCTTTTCCAATCCATAGTCAATTCTTATGGACTGAGAGGCTGCCTGTTTCAAAGTTACTTTTTCCCCCCTTCAGGTGTTTTATTTGTGCAGAGGGGCTTGTATCCTTTTGTGCAGCAGCCAATGATGTAAACAAATGGATTGTTTGTCATGGAAGCAGGTATATGGTGGAGGGTTCCACCACAAAACCGCGTACGACAAAATCGCGGTCGACGAAAGCGCGTATGTGACGTCATCACAGCGCGACGAAAAAGATCGAAAAATGTAAAAATAAAGTGAAAACCTTACCCTAACCCCCCCAAACCTAACCCTAAACCTAACCCTAAACCTAACCCTTAACCTAACCCTAAACCTAACCCTAAACCTAACCCTTAACCTAACCCTTAACCTAACGAAAAACCTAACGCTAACCCTTAACCTAACGCTAAACGTAACGCTAACACTCTAAACCTAACCCTAACCCTTAACCTAACCCTAACCCTTAACCTAACGCTTACCTTTATGTGAATCGGCTTGCTGTAATTTAATTTTTATTTCAACTTTTCGATCTTTTTCGTCGCGCTGTGATGACGTCACATACGCAATTTCGTCGACCGCACTTTTGTGGAACGCGGTTTTGACGGGTCACGATGGTGGAGGGGGCAGCATTCATGCATTGCAGCAGGTTGTGTCCACCTATCACAGCCCAAAACAGTAGAAAGAGGTGGGGTGTTTCTCTCCCTATCCCACCACTTTGGGCCATTCAGTTGGTGAATTGAAAAAGGGAGAAAGGACATGCTGAACCTTCTCCAGTGCTAAAAAGCAACACAAGATAGTGGAGTGACAATGTTTGCTAAATATTTTCTGCTGGATGCTTCATCCCTATGGCCATTAACCATGACTAATAACGATGCAGTTTAGCATATCATGAGAATAGAACACTCACTATTTATTTGTTTACTTATCATATTTAAGAGCTGACCATCTCCCTCCCCCTGGCAGAGTCTGTCCCCTCCGGGACCCCACGAACCAGTTTTTTTCAGGTACCGCCAGTGGAACCAGCAGACTATCCAGGGAGCAGGTACGGTCTTGGCGACCTCCCACATATGTCCTCGGGGCCATAGCCCTTCCAGTCTACTATATATTGCAGATGTCCCCAGCAGATATGGGAATCCATAATACGGTCAGTCTATATCTCATACTCCAGCTGCACCAGCATAGCAGTTGGTACAGGTGGCAGTACCAACTTCCAGTGGGTACTGGCCGGCACCCCAATTATCAACAAGGAGTGATGGAAAACCAGGTGGACATGAAGCCAGGCCAGGAAAGGCAATTGGTAGGCCACTGAGCTGACAACAGCTTCCACCGGAATCAGGCTTAGGAACCAGTGGTCCAGCTTACACAACAGCCGCATCAAGGGGAGATGCCAGGTGGAGACCCAAACAGGTCTTCAACTTCCAGTGGCCCTGGGAACCTCGGGCCTGATAACATAACAGGTCTTGAGGGCCTTCCAGAAGGTCAAAAAGGATGAAGCTAATATCACTTCACGGCTGGAGGAGAATGTTCTATAAGGCAAACACCAGAGGAGGGAAGGCACATCTTCTAGGCCCCACCAAATATACCGTATTTTTCGGAGTATAAGACACACCTTTTCCCCTCAAAAAATAGGGTGAAAATCTGGGTGTGTCTTCTACATTGAATACAGTATTTCTTGCCTCCTGAAACCCCTCCCCCCTTAGCAAAAATGGCCATGTATAGCCTTTAGGAGGCTTCCCGAGTACTCCTGGGGGCTAGGGAGGGCAAAAATGATTGCTCGTTTTGCCCCCAGGCACACTCTATAAGCCTCCTAAAGGCTGTGTGTGCCCTTTTTTGATAAAAAGGCCCATTTTTGTAAAAATGGATTGTTTTTTGCTCATTTTTGCCCCTCCCCCTGCAGCCTGGGGAGCACTCTACAAGCGTCCTAAAGGCTATTCATGCCCTTTGGGGGGGGTCATTTTCGGGAGGTCTGCAGAGTGCAAAAACTTTTTTTTTAAAATTGCTTCTTCAAAAGTCTTTGTGCATCTTATATTCCAGTGTGTCTTATACTCTGAAAATACGGTAAGTCCCTAGCTGATGGTATCAACATCATGCCTTCTCTGTGACATCTAATGGGACAGGATAATGTAACCAGGGAGAGACAGTCTTTCAGATATCTAGTCCCATTCCATGAAGGGCTTTATAGAACAAAACTAGCACTTCAAGTTGGAATCAGAAGCAAACTGGCAACCAATGCAGTTTGCAAAATTGTAGCATGCTCTTTTCTAGGAGTGCACATAACTGCCTATGCCGCTACATTCTGTACCAGCTAAAGCTTCCAGGTACTCTTCAGAGGCAGTTTCACATAAAATAATTGTAGTAGTTCAAGCTAAAGGTGACTAGGTGATGAGTTATTGTGACTGTCAGCAGGGCCTTCCAACCATGATGGCCACTTGACCGTCTCTCGTGGACATCTGAACATTGCCTGCTTGTTTGTTAAGCAAAATTTCATGGAAATGTTTAGGCAATTATTTTGTTTAAGTACCCTCCTCCAATAGCACATGTTTCCCCCTTCCTATATTTTGGTTTTTCCTTCCTACTGAGTAGAAGTGTTAGCCACCCATCTTTCAATCTGTAGAAAACTGTATCACCATGAATTTCCTGTTCCAACTCTAAAGCCTATCAACAGTGCATCTGCTCTGACACACTACTGAATAATGCTTGCTTGGTTTTGTTATGCAGGGCCTAATAAACCATGTAATTGGTAGATTCCTCTGGTTCTCCTGCCCCTCCTATTCAGCACATCATCAGCTGGTTGTTGTTTTTTAAAAAAAAACCAATTTAAGCAATATAGTAACCTCTAACTGCATACAGTCTGTCATTAAGAGATTTCTCCTTCTACCTATACTGTCATAACCTGAGTTTTCTAAAGCCCAGCTTGGAATCATAAAGGCAGTGGGGTCACAAGCATCAGTTTTGTTTAGGTTTCTCTATTTTTTTTCCCACATTTCTAGATTCCCTATTTTCTCTGGGGTAGCAACAGAGGAATTGTTGGCTGTGTCATTCTACTTATTTCAGATATGAAGTTAAAACCCATAGAGTGCCCAACCTTTTGGGCACCAGAGACCGGTTTTGTGGTGAAAAGTTTTTCCACAGACTGGAGGGGGGCATGGTTTTGTGTGCTGCCTGTACCCCATGGATGGGGCTTCCCTTTTTCGTGCGGACTGGTTGCTGGTATGCTGTGGATCGATGTTGATCCACAGACTGGGGATCAGTATGACCTCTGCCATAGGATACTTCCAGCTGATCTGTCCAGTGTTGTTATAAAATTCATAGAAAACTACCAGCAAATTCAGCTCTTTCGAGAAACAATAGCAGAGTAGTGACATATGGGTCTGACCAAGGAGCAGAGATTAAACAGCCAATTAATGCAAGTCTGACACCATCCGTTACTGATCATAAAGGGAAAATAATTTTATGGGAAGATATCAGAACAAACAATATTGTTCACAGAGTTACGGTGCTTGAGATGTGCTCTTTAACTTGCACACCAATAAAATAATTTAAAACTATTTACAAAAGAATACACACAAGATGCAGTTATGGGAAGAAAATTGTTGATTTCAGGTAAAAGAATAGAATAAATATGAGTGCATATAAACTGTGGCAAAAAAAGTGTCTCAATGCAATCCAACAACATTCACTCCATTAATTTGATCAGTTATTTTTTTTAAAAAAGACCATTCACATAATGGGGAATCAAATTCTGATTGCCACATTTTGTTGTTACTCAGTGTAACAACAAAACAGTGGAATGGTGCCAATATGGGGAAGGGGAAAAAAAACAGGGACAATAACATTTGAATTTCCTCCTAGTGAAAGAAAACATGTCATATAGAAGTTTCATAGTGTTTTGACTGGAGACAGAAACTAGGTCACTTTGATCCAGGATCTTCCTGCCTATTTCTTCTTCTTTTTTTTAAAATAAATTGTGGCTGGATATGCTCTAAGCAAAGCTAGTTTCAAGTTTCAACAGTATTCTGAAGCCTTATCACATATTTTCTGTAAAGCCAAGAGAAAATTCCTCCCTCTTTTGCTGACACATGAATGTTGTAACCAACTCCCAGTACTACGTAAATGCCAGTAATCATCCACATGCAATGCAGTGTCACTTCTCATTTATGCTAACGCAAACAGGAAACTCCAGGCTGTTAATGTACAATTGCTTCAAATACTTCCCACTCGCTTGTTCAGCGAAAACTTCAACGTTAAAAAAAACCCTGTACAAATAAAATGCCACTGTATTTGACCTTACTAATAGTGGATTTCTTAGACTTTTATAACCTTGCTATGTTCTTGATATAGCATCCTAAACATTTATTTATATATGTATAGGAAACCATAGCATTCAATATGAATATATTGAGAATAACAGAATAGTTATATAGCTATTTTCATTAAGAAAGATGAATTCTGGGTGAGAAAGTAAGATTAAAAGGTAAATACAAGACAAAGGCTGAGAGATAATGCTGCCTAAGTTATTTATTCTGGTTAAAACAAAAGTTTTGGTAAGTTTTTGAAACAAGGCAAAACTTGTAAAACTATTTGTCAGAAGATCATCAAAAATAGAATAATAGGAAGGGAGGGGAGGGGAGGGAGGGAGGGAGGGAGGAAGGAAGGAAGGAAGGAAGGTGTACATGGGCATTGATATATATGCGCATTGATTGAGATATTGGACTAGGACAACAGTCATGGAAACACATTGAATGACTCTAGCCAGTCACTATTTCTCAGCCTGATTTGAGGTAGCAATTATTTGTAAGCTACCTTGAGTACTGGGGTAAAGTCAGGGTATAAATCTTAAGCTAAATCATATACGATATATGATAATTTATAATCTACCCCCCTCCCAAAAGTGGTTTTCACGTAGTCAGCCATCGAAGAGCTGATTCACAAAGACCACAATAAAAAGCAGACTTTCAGAAATTTCAAGAGGGTATGAGAAATGTCATTTATTGGTGTGTCCATTCTATCCTCCTTAGTGAACAGATTTTGAACCTTTTACTGTGAAATTTTCTTATCAGAAAATGGGTCAAAAGAAACATGTAGAGATCCAGAAGTAACTGATGCTTCTCAATCCAATACTTAATTCTCAAATCTCAGTTACTGAACAGAATGTATTAAGTGGTACCACTTTGTGGTCTCCGAAAGAAAATGTGTACTATTTTTTTCATCCCTAAGTGCTTTACATAGATCTAATTTATGTCAGAGCCCATCAATATTTCATGTACATTTGTCCAGAAAAATCTATCCTTAAATCCAAAGAACATTTAGTTCCCTCCCACAAAATAACTAGAGCATTCGTGCGATTCATCAATATTAAAAATGGAAAGACTTTGATTGTTGTTTCAAAGATAGCTACTGTTGAAGAGTATGGGACAAAGCAACATTGAAGAGGGAGTGGTGGAAATCACATCTTTCTATTCCACTTTGAACCAATAATTTTCATTATAAATTTGTATTATCTCCCTTTTGCTATGTGAATATAGGAAGTTAGAATTTGAATTGATTAACAACAAAGAAAGGTGTAGGCATAGTGTTGCCATTATTGTCCTTTTGTCCACAATGAATAAAAGGAACATTAGCCACACCATGTGTGAGCGTGCGCCCCTGTGTGTGTGTGCCTGTGTCTGTCTGTCCGTGTGTGTTGCTCTCCTGGGAATCATGTGTATTTCACACTCATTACATCACCTCTCTCTGCACATCACATGAGACTGAGTCATCCACGTCCCTGCTTACAATTTTCAAGAGCAAGTCTAGGCAGCAGCTGCTTAATGTTCTCTTATAACAGCCTTTAATTTGTAGCAGACAAACCCTTGATCAGTTATTTTTTTTCCAACTGCTTTTGCTACATAATTGAGGTTTGCTACATGTTTTTGCTTGTCAAATAGTTAAAAACAGCCTCAAAATGCCAACAAAGCCTACCCTCTCGTTCGCTCATAAAAAACAATTCTAGATTTTTGAGGAATTTCTTTCTACCAGCAGCATTATAGCCATACCAAAGATTTGAGTTCGTATTGCTTCAGTCCCAGCTTCGGATTAAAGCTTGTGGCTGCAAAAATTAGCAGTAGGCTACACAGAGACAGACAGACATGTGTTTACTCATGTTGGGGACGCCTGTGGTGGCCCGAGCGCTCTGTCAGCAAAAACGGAGGTCAGAAGGGCTGTGTGTAGCCTTCGCGAGCTGCGTGTTCAGCTGTGATAGCCTTCTGCAACCCTCTGCCAGCAAAAATGGAGCTCAGGAAGGCCGCACGCGCCCCTCACAAGCTCCGTTTTTGCTGACAGAGGCACTGCGGGCTGGTCCTTCACTGTTTCCAGGGCAGCCCTGCGGGCCAGATCTAAGCACTCTGTTGGCCAGATCCAGCCCACCGGCCTTTAGTTTGACACCTGTTCTAGAGCAGGAATGTCAAATTCATGTCACAGCAGTGTCACATGATGTATCGGGACTTTTTTCCCCCTTTACTAAACCAAGCATGGACGTGGTCAATTATGACGCACCCAGCCCATGGGCCAGGAGTTAGCCAGCCCTGCTCTTGAGGAAACACCTGAATAATAATTTATTATGCTATTATTGTTTCATGAATCTCAGGATAACATTTCACATTTTCAATCTCACAGTTGTTACATAATGCACAGTAGACTGGACAACAGCAACTAGCTCTAAAAATCCCCCAGTGAGCTTTAAGGCTGAAATGGGCCATTCCATCCTGTTTCTGGTTCAGTTGCAATGTTCAGTACTGCATAAAATGCAGAGAAAGTCTGTTGCCATTTTGTCCACCACAAATTTGCCCCTGGCAAGTTAAATATTCAAAACCACTGAAATAGCTATGTCAGCTTTTTTATAAGTGGCTTTTCTGGCCTGGAAGAGAATAATTGCGAGCTGTTGAGCATAGGAGCAGTGGTGTCTTGAAAATAGGTCACAGCACTTCCAATGGAAAAGGAGAAAGGTTGGCAATACAAATGATTCCAGTTGAGAGAAAGCACTGTATCTGGCAATGAGTCAAACAAGGGATGATTGTGGAACAAACCAAGATGGAAAAAAATGAAAAAATTATCATAGTAGTTCATTATATGCTCCCAAAAACACAAAGTTGTATACATTTAAGGACACGATTGTTTAACCGTGAGCTTTTTCCTGATTTCTTCTTTCCAAGGTATTTTTCTGGCAAAGCAAAACCCAAAACCTTCACTGGATGATCTGCCATCCCCCTCCCTCTACACGCACCACTACAATAGAAGAACGTAAAGAACAGCATTATTTTTATACCCTAAGGCAGAAATAACTGCGTGAGCTGCATTATTTCTACCATGAAATAGAGGTAAACAAGGATTTTGCCATAAACACAAAAGAACATATTTATTTCAGAACTGAAGCTTAAGTGCTTTGGGCAAGGAAAATAAAATGAGATTGATGTGTTGGGGAAACTATGTTTGTTCTGTGTCATTCTAGCAATTTTGTTAGAAAAAGAATGTTTCCATCTACAGATAATTTATACTAAAATTAAATTTCCTAATTTATCAAATATAGTCATACTTTTTATTTATCTTTTGGGGCTTTTCAATTAACTATTTACGAAAAGAACTACGCAAAATTATAAAATTACAAAAGAGAAATAGCTGAAAAAAGAAAAACATACAAGACAGATATTTACAGATTATACATATATGGTATAATCACCACTAGCTGATCTATCATTAGTCACCACTAGCTGAACTATATTAATCAATTCTGCAAAGTACTGAATTGTTGGAGCTGTATGTTTGTTTTTCTTACATTGAATAGCAAGCCCTTTGACTATAAGCCCATTTTCTTTCTCCAACTCACATGAGTTAAATTTCAAAAGAAAATAAACATCTGAAAATATTAAATACTGAAAATACATGCAATTGCTCCTTACCAAAATGGAACAAATATGTTTAAAATAAAGCATCAATTTCACTGTATCTGCAATAATGCAATGAGAACATTTTTAGAAATATTAATTTTTGCTGAAAGGATGTAACCTAAAACACTTGAAGTTTTTAACATATCTTTTCTATTTAAAAAAATTGAAGCAAAAAAACCCCATATACATACATTTCGGGGGGGGGATTACTTTTTATTTTTATTAATAAAATATTATAAAACAAAAATCCCAACAGCGATTGCATAGTTTTTAAAAAATAAATCATTAATTTATTTGGATGAAAAAATATATATCTTGATCCATTCTTCACGAACTTTACATTTTCCAGATGTTTTGAATTTCTCAGCACTCTTAGCACACATGGCTCTTGGTTGTGCGGTGGTTTGGACTTTATTCATCAAGCTGGACAAGCTAAAGCCCTGATGGTAAAGCTATAAACTAGTGCTGTGTATTTCACATGCATGATCAGCAAAGCACCTCTTTTTGAATTATTAGAGCAGCAGTGTTTTTGCAAGATGCAGATGGCCGCTTTGTAAGCTGCACCTGGCAGTCATAAAAGCAAAGCAGTTGCACGCATAGCCTGCGGGGATACCTAGAAACCATTTTCATTCCACATCAGCTTTGCAACAGCGTAAACTGCTTTGATTATTGTTTAAAAATGTTTCTGCATGTTATGACACCTGTTCAAATGCTCTCCATTGCCAGAGCATAACTCAAAAACAGTACACACATTGAACCACAAACTAGCCAACCATATTGTATTTTAGTCTGTTGTGCAAACTAAGGTCATATGATTAGTTTATACTAGTTTACTAGGTATGTTGAGTGATTCCAGAAATTTTGTTTAAGAGATTAGTATCTTTGGTAAACACAACTACAAAGAATCAAAGTACTTTCTAACTATAGGATTAGGATAATGGCCAAGTTAGAGATAATTAATGATATCTGAAAAACATACCAAACAGATTAAAAAAGCATGATTATGAAAGGTTTTATTCTAAACCCTATTAATAATGTTTTCAACTTTCAACTATGTACAATAAAGCCCTAATAAAGTGTTAGCGAATCTTTTCGGGACAAAGTGCTGAAATGGGATCGCATGCATCTGCATGCTGGAAACCAGAAGAGCAGCCGCCCAGTGCGCATGCACGCACTGGGAAGATGTTCTTCCAGGTTATGGCACACATGGACATCGGCCAGCTGGTCTTCCAGTTTCTGGCACGCATGCGTGTGTGACCAGTTGGCCAACACACATGCACACATTGGAAACTGGAAGAGCAGCCACCCAGTGTGCATGCGCACACCGTGAAGATGGTCTGCCAGGTTCTGGCACACGTATGCACACCGGCCACCCGATCTACCGGTTTCTGGTACACAAGTGCGTGCGAAGACCAGGTGGACAGGGCATATATGGGCCAGAAACTGGAGGAGCAGCCGCCCAGTGCACATGCAAGTACCAGGAAGATGATCTTTCTGTTTCTGCCTCGCGCATGTACACCGGCCACCTGGTCTTCGCATGTAAATGTGCACCAGAAAGTGGAAGAGCTGTGTCTGCCGTGCATGTACACTGGGCTGCTGCTCTTCCGGTGCATGAAGACCAGCTGGCCAGAACCAGGAAGAGAAATGGGTGACGGCTCAGGTGCCCAGAGAGATGGTTCTGAGTGCCACTTCCAGCAGGCGTGCCATAGGTTCGCCATCACAGCCCTAATAGAATAGTAAAACAGCTGTTTCCAAATTAGCAACTACTGTATATTGAATTTCTGCAGTAAACTTACAGTACCATGCTTCTGTTTTATAGCATTTAAGCTTAAGATTTGAAAAGTAACAAAATTTACTATAATTTACCATGTAACTGACCGTACAAAAGCTTGTACAATGGAGATTTGATCCATAAGATGCCACAAACCTCTGACATTTTTAGAGAATAGTAGTATCTTGATTATTAAAAAATTAGTTCCTTTGCACATTCATCCTATGGTATTTTTTTAAAAATCAATGGGATATATACTAACATAGAAGATTGCTACATAAATGCATTTCTTTAGTATCATAGATTTCAACTAGAAAATTAATGACATTCTCAAACAGAAGAGCTGAACTTCTGAATCTAATGACTACAGTGCAGTTATACATATTATATTCAGATAGGAGAGACTTTTTATTAATATTACTCTTTTTAAATGGGAATACTATGGAATAGATTTTTGATTTCAGCAATAAAACCCAAGAACACATTTTGTTAATGTTTTAAATGGTAAACATCAGCAATATAGATTATTTATTTTGTTAATAGTTTTACAGGTCAATAATTAATACTTCATACATTACTGGTACCTGAGAGCAAATGCTAGATCAGAAGAGATTACTAGAGAGATGAAGCCACTTCTAACATTCACAACATTATCAAAGTAATTATAGGCAGAATCAAAAAAGTAATATTTAACCTTTACATTTCATCTTCCTATAGAAATCAAGGCACTTTATATCAGGTCTGTACAGAAATTAGAAAAGAATCTGTAATACATTTTAACATGATGAGCAATGACTTGCAGGTTCTTAATAAATCTTTATTGCTTTTTAAAGTATTTTCCCATTTTAAAGTGACTAAATCAAGAAAACCTGAAGAATAATATTACTATATACATGACAAGATTTATGCTCGAATTTCATGACAAGATTTATAATTTCATTCCATCTCTAGTTATAAAATTAAATTCCCAAACTAAATATATATTAAGAAGCACTTCCTCCTTAACTCTCCTGCCTGGTGGGCTTTGTGATTCTACTGAAAAACTAAGTAGATCTCAAAAGCCAACCAATGCTCACCAACATGCTGCATACAACATATTCAAACACTGACTAGCCATCAGCCTGCTTAGTTTCAGCATATACACAAATCATGTTTTATGCCTTATCTTGGGATTTGTATATAGTGACTTTCTGCAACGTCATTCAGTCAGTTCATAAATGAGGGCAGATTGTAGCCCTGGAAATTCCCAGATCAGTTTTACTTTGCATTCTCAATATTACATCATTGCCCTCCAGGAATTTTAGTCTAAGTAATGTGGCTTGGCTATTTGTGAATATTGAAACTAGATGTTGCTTCACCTTAGTATTTCCAGTATTTTCAAATTTAAACCAATATAAGCCTATAAAACAATATAAAATTATGTGGAAATTTAGATGAATACTAATCTTTAGTTTAAAATAAATGCTAATATTGCTCATATAAACAATTCTTCGTGAAACAGTTTAGATATTAACATTGTCCATTGTGTTACATTTACCTTAATGAGTCTATAAATTATCTAGTTAAGAAAGTCATGTATGCTTACATAAACAGTTGCAAATAAGAAGCATGTTTTATTCAGTTTGCAGTTCGACTTACATTTATTCAGGAATTAAATTCTATTGTGTGGCAATTCAAGCCTAAAATCTTGCATGATCTCTTATTTTCACAAACAATTATTTCTGAATAAAAATATATGGAGCAGATTACATAAAATTTATTATCAAGATTAAATGTTTAGGAGGTTTTTACAGAAACCTTTATGTGCAAGGGACTATGGGTTCGTCTTTACTGGCATTGTTGCAAGAGGGGGGAGCAGAGTCTGAGGAAGAACTGGTTGTTTATTAAACGGACAAACCAGTTTCATCCAGTTTCTCAGAGCTGGTTAACCGTTAGCTTTGCAAGGATCCTGAGATTTACCGAGTAGCGGGTTCTGAAGAAATATCTATTAAGAGACAGGCATTCTTGGCTGGAGACAAGTCTCAAGGTCCGAGAGGCCAGCAGGA
This sequence comes from Thamnophis elegans, assembly GCF_009769535.1. Lineage (NCBI taxonomy): Eukaryota > Metazoa > Chordata > Lepidosauria > Squamata > Natricidae > Thamnophis > Thamnophis elegans. The sequence goes on from NC_045544.1 coordinate 20,506,552, forward strand.
AAAGCAGCCCAGTAGATTTATTTGCAGAGGCCTTCCAATCTGTCCAGCGCACTCTTCATGTCCCGGATGGATTTGGCCAGGGCCGGTACCGGCTGCAGCTCCACATCCAGCTCCTCACAGCGGGCCATGAGCGTGTACATGGAGCGGATGCTTGTGTCTACAGCGTCTCCCAAATTCTCCACTCCATCTCGGTAGGTCTGGATGCAGCCCACGCTGAGAGTCGTCAGAGCCTGCAGGGCGCCTTGCACGTTTCGCAGCAGGTCCTCTACTTGCGTCGCCACCCGGACGGCCAGACTTGCCAAGTCCTGCAGCGCCTTGGGATCGATAGTTGGGATTTGGCAGGCGGGACCCCTCCAAGGGCTCAGCCAGACCTGCTGATTATCTAAGCCGGTGGCCACGAAGCGGGGAGGACTCTCCTCCTGATGCACGGCACCATCGCGTTCCTCTAGCAGCCCCGCAGCCTCCGGGCCTCGCGGCACCAACATTACTGCAGCCGCCGCCTCCTCTGCCATTGCCGGCCGCCGGAGTTCGTTCGGACCTCCCGCTCTGCAGGCGACCACTTCTCACTCTCCTCCCCCTCCTCCTTCCGGATTTACTGTCACACAAATAAGAGAGGCGGGCTAAGCGCCGTTCGGTCCTCCTGATTGGACGCCGCCGCCCAACAGGCGCAATCCTAGGCTTCTTTACTCAGAACTCTACCGAATTGAGAGGGAGGGTCTGTCGCTAGACAAAGGACACTCCCCGCCCACCGCGACGAGCCCCTACGGCCCACAGAAAACTTTAAATGACTCTTAGAAGGGGGGGGGGGGAGCCTCCAGCGCCCCACCTCCCTGCAAGCTTTACGCCTGCCCGGATTGGTGGCGCGGATGCCGTAAAGGAGTGAGTTCTCTGCTGATTGGGCAATAGGGACGGGAGGCAGAAGCTCCCGCTACGGCTCTGTTCTGATTGGCGGCCAACCGGAAGAGGGCGGTCCTTCTTGAAGTAACAACAGTAGGGCGTTAGGGTTTCTCGCTTCACTCCCCCGCCATGTTCTCCTGAGAGAGGATCTGCTCGCTTCGACCAGCGCAGCCTCGGCTCCGACCGAGGCTGAGCAGTCCCATCCCTCCATCCCCGGTTTTTTTGCCCACCCCCCTTGTTCCTCTCTGCTCCTGCGCTGCTGCGCATATATTCTAAGCTTTCACTATGGTGACTACCACAGCGCCTTCGCCCTTTCTAGCCCGGGTGTCAACCGGTACCGAGGACCGTCGTTCATCTCCTACGTCCCTTTTTCAACGACTCCTGCGGGCAGACTACAACAGCGAAAGCCCCCAACCCGGCTGCTGTCCGGGACTAGGACCAAACGGTAGCGCAAGACCGTCGCTGAAGAGAGTCAGGCGACGAAGAGGGAAGATCCGTTGTGCTCCCTGCGGCTTCTTACACTGCCGCTGCTACCAGCAACTTCAACAACACCGCGCCGGCTTGGGACGAAGGAACGCCGCGCCAGGGACGCGCAACCGCTGCCAAGTCCCCGCCGCTTCGTCAGACTCTGGATTAGAAACGGGACGTTCCAGCGAGGAAGCTCCGGCGCCTTCGCCGAGAACCACCCCGGTCGTTACAAACAAGCCCTTCAGGAAAGAGGTGAGGCGAACCACAGGGCCGAAAAGCAGCTTCTTTCTCTAAGAGGGAGGGAGGGAGGGAGGGAGGAGCCGCACGGAGTCCGCTCCGGGCTGGGCGGGCGGGGCCGAGTTTCCGTTACATGGCCTGCGCGTGAAGGCAGCCGCCGCAGGGATATTCCACGGGCGCGGATAGGTAGAAAGCCGCGCGCCAATCGGCTTCGAGCCTGCGCCCAGCAACAGACTCAGATCTGAGGCGACGCGGCGGCCAAGACCGTTGCCCAATGGGCGACGGGGGAAGGCGGGCCGCCTCCGTGGCGGAGAAAAGGCTGATTTGGTTTCGCTTCGCAGTGCCCGCCGTGGGGGCGGGGAGCGGATGGCCGCTCCCTCTGCTTGTTTACCGAAAAGGATAACGGGGGGAGGGGGGATTGCTGTTACCTGCCAATTTGATCTGTTCGATTTGAGCGTCTCTTAAATCTTGTATTATATATTTTAAATCGGATGTCGTACGAGTATGCCTTATTTTAATTGTGATGCTTCCGAGAGGAATAAACCAGCAAACCTGCCGGTGAAGTGACTTTGACTTGGAAGACGTAGTTAGAGAAGGGTCCTTGTGGCTTATGCTTCATCCTGGCAGGCAACTTGTCTTCAAATGTTTTTAAGCTCGACCCTTTCCCCCCCCCAACCCCGCCCCCAGTATCTCCCAGACCTTAGGGACTGCCTATGGAAAATCCACTCATTTTCGTATTTTTTCCTCTCCCGAAATCTTTGCCGTATGCAATGTAGTATAATCGGATGGTTGATAGAGGTGGTCCTCAATTTATGACAATTGAGCCCAAAATGTATGTTCCTAAGCAAGACATTTGTTAAGTGAGTTTTATGACTTTTCTTGTAGCCCTTCTTCAGTGAACCATTGCAGCTGTTAAATTAGTAACACCATTATGTGAATCTGGCTTTCTCAGTGACTGTTGTCAGAAGGTCGCCAAAGGGGATCAGATAACTCTGTGACACCGCAACCGTCATAAATATGAGTCAATTGCCAAGAGACTGAATTTTGATCATGTGACCATGGGAGTGCTGCAGTAGTCTAATGAAAAATGGTTGTGTCCCTTCAGTGCTGTTGTAACTTTGAATTGTCACTAAATGAACTGTTGTAAGTTGAGGACTACTTGCACCTTAGTTTTAACTGGCACTGTTTCTTACTTAGGGACATTATTTCTTTTAAAATGTATTCTATGAATTACACATTTTAGTAGGAAACAGTATTATAGATATGAAATCCTCAGATCCCTAGTCAGATCCTCAGAACTGTAATCGGTCATTTCAATGGGAACCTTTGACTAGTTAGAGGAAAATTACATTATTCTGTTAATCTACAGTTTTAAAGTAACTTAATTGAATATACAAGATACAACCGTGGTCTGATTGGCTATAAAGATTCTCATACATCATCATTCCTCAGCCATTTAGACGGTAACCTCTATTTTTTGGCCTTAAAAACAAACTCTTTAAATTAGTTGGATTGAAGCATAACCTGTATAGGATTAGTGTTACGATCGCTAGAATTCTGCTTATTTCCATTTTAATTTTTAATTATGATTTTTAGACAAGTGCTATCTCAAAACTATTGTCTCTAAAGTGAGACAGGTCCTGACATCTAGTTTACAAACTGAAGGCAAGCCAGGAAATGAAGGAAAAGGATAAAACAATTTGACAACAATTGTGAAGTGCAAACAGGCAATTTATAGCTAGGTGAGCCTAACTTTTATTTTTATATGGAACTATAAGATAACGTAATAGAATAAAGGATTAACTGATGTGTATTTAATATTAAGACATTAGAAATTATTGTCAGAGATATTTATGAGATTATCTTCTATCTTTGCAGTTATTCAAAAACAGGATGGGAAAATCTGAGAAGATTCCGCTGCCTTACAATCAGCCTATTCACAATATGCATCTATCTGACCAATCAAAGAGTAACAGACAGAGAAGTAAATGTAACATACCACTAAATAAATTCCCATCTACAAAAAAGTGTGAAAATACATTTTGGCAAGAATCGTTATCATCTGAACTCATTAAAAGGCAGGAGAAAAAGCCTTTGAAAAATACAGAAAATTTTAAAGCAAAGAAATCTATTTTTGTGACAGAAGCTAACCAAAAAGAAAATTATGCTGGGGCAAAATTTAGTGATCCTCCTTCTCCCAGTGTCCTTCCAAAGCCTCCCAGTCACTGGGTTGGGAGCACTGTTGAATTTTCTGACAAAAACAGGAAGATGATGGCAGTCCATTTAAAGACACTCTTAAAAGTTCAAGCATAGCTTCTGGATACCGACAAAGAACATGCCAGCAATCTGAATCCAGCCTTGTTACATTTTGATGTTCAAAGGACTGACTAGTCTTAAAAAAGAAACTTGTACTCTAATTTTTTATGGATATGTAAATAATGTATATCATGTAATGTGTATATTGATATTTTGAGGTACATTTTAGTTTTGTTATGAAAGGATGTATTTTACACTGCCCATGCGGTAGATGGCTTTTGTACATAATAATGGACATCTTTTTAAAGTGTGTTTGACACATGGAAAGATCTGTCAACATTTGCACAAGGTATTGAGATTTTTCAAAGGAAAAAATCTTAATTTTCAAATCGAAATGTGAAAACATTACTGTTGCACTACTGAAAAATTTTACAGTCCGTGGCACACAATGTTTTATTGAAAAATAAGCTCTCAGAAAGATGTGAATTTGTTTGAAAACAATATATGAAGTTAAATTCGATTACACCATACAAGCTTCCATACAAACTTTGGGATTTAATTAACACCTGAAATCTAGCACTTAATTATCTAACTTAGGTAATAGTGCTATCTGCCAGAAATGATTGGCTAGTTTTAAAAATAAATAAATAAAATAATTTGGCCTCCCCCTTACCTGGTGGTTGTTTTTAATGTGTTTTCTGTCTAGCTGAATCTTGGAAAGCAATTTCAAATGCTAAGCATTTTTGTGTTGTCAGTGATACAGGTTACATTTTCTAAATGCTACAATTATTAGAAACCTAATGTATTTTACAATACAGTATTTCTTTTTATGATTAGTTCACTGCATTATATGAAGATTGCATATAGGACACTGATGCAATATCCACAGCCTTAACAGTGATAGTCATAATGACCTAGAAAATTGGTCATTAAAATCACAACTGAATGCAACTGCATATTGCAATGTGAATGTGTGTGCGTGTGTACACACACATACGATATAATTGCCAAGGCCCATACAAAGCATATATAACTCAGATATGCAGATATGCACTTACATTTATTCCGGCAAATTTAATTTTGCTGAATTTGGATATGGAAGGATGTACAGTACTCTTCTGTATAATTAATAGGAGACTCTTGAAGTAAAAGCTAGTTCCTTGACATAAGAAACATGAACAACCACCATATCCTTTTCAACAAGCAAGCAGATCTTCATTAAGTATTTTTTTCAGCATTATTTCCAACATTAGTTGCAGCCTGTATATACATTACTTGTTCCTTATCAAACTGGTTCAGAAACAACACGTTTACCTAGAATGTGTCATTCTGGGAGCAGTTTATATTTTCCAGAAGTAAAACTTACAGAACAGATGAAAGGGAATGTGACAAAACATGAGGGGTTCTGTTTCTGTAACAATGAGTTGCACGCTATAATTGCACAATATACAAAACATAATTCTTTCCAAGTCATATTACAAAGTATGGTTACATACTTTGTCTACAATAAAGACAAAGCACATTAACTCCATCCCTGAAATACAGTTAGCACTGCTTTTAATGTTTTTTGCAAAAGTATACAAGATAAACATTGTAGTTATTAGAATTGTTCCATGCTTTGAAGAGGAAAAGTGCTTTGTGGTACACAGTTGTGTGGCAGCTGGCAAAATTCCTTAGAACCTTTATTTTTCCAAGACTGCCTCAGGCTGCTGTAAAATCCCAGAAATAAATGCATTTCATTTCAGGAACCGCCAACAGCTGCTACTTGATGTCTCCACACAAGTACCTTACCCTTTGGATTGAATAGCATTGCATGCATCTAGTGGCTATATTTAGGCTCAATGAAAATTATATTTTGCTAAATATGTAACAAAGATCTTTGTTAAATAGAATTACAGTTTAGCCCATTTGGGTAGAAATCATCCTTCACATTCCAGATATTTTCAGGGGGAAGAAGAAAATGGTTTGGATAAATCCAGTTCTGGCCATGCTTTCCAAAGCAACAAGTTCTGTAGAAACTTCAAAAGGCTTTAAAAATAACAGATGGGATAGCATTTCAAAGCTGCATGTTTTCACGCAGGCCAACAATGTACAGGACACATAGTTCTTACAATAGTTCATTACAACACACTAAAGGGTCAAAATACTTCCACAATTAAGAGAGAATTGTACTGCCCCTATAAACTCTAATAGAGCAACTGCTCTGTATTCTTGCTGAATGTGGCATGTATCTGTTTGGACTATATATAGTTTGTAACAGGGTGATTTTGGCCTTGGCATACAGCATAAATTATATTTATATTGCTTATAGGCCTATCAGATTTCATATATGTTGCCTTCACGATGACATCAATTCTATGTATGAGTTTTTGTGGTCTGTAGTTTTGGCCTTTGTGGTGATGGTATTAACTTTTTGTACATGCAAAATGGCGGGCACATGTCCAAAAGATACTTTCAAGGGCAAGCATGTTCAATGAAGCTGGATTTGCTTCTCCTTTTAATTACTTGTAGCAAATCTAGTTATGTCAGCCGGATTGCAAGGCTGACATAACTTGCTAATGACAGACCCTTGTAGCATCTTGCTCTTTTGGTGATGTAGGGAACTGCCTCACACCATATGGCTCACACTGCTGAGTCCTGTCCGCACAGCTCCTTTGTGAACTCAGTGAAAGAATCTCTTAATTCCCCAAGTAGGTACTAGCACTGCCCACAATGTAAAAATATCACGACCATACTGCTCACTACTAGTGCAAATGTCCCGTCATCAAAACTGAAAGAGCAGTGTGGTGTAGACAAGCCAGTATGAAACCATATGGTATGAGTACGGTAACTATCTCTAATGTCAGTTGATCTGTTCCCTTGGGCTGCCCCAGTATGATCTGCCATATCTGAGTGAGGGGAATATGGATGGTACACTATGCAGAAGATGTCTTCAGGAGGATTTTAACTGTTTCAATTTTGAGGCTCTATAGCAGGGGTGTCAAACACAAGGCTCAGGAGTCGAATCCGGCCTGCGATGTGGTTGGATCTGGCCCACAGGGCCATCCTGGAAAATGTAAGTAGCCAGCCCACATTGCTTTAGCCCGATCTACCCAATGCAAAGAGGAAACATTGGACCAACATGGCTTTAGCCCAGTCTACCCAGTGCCACAATGAAACATGCCAGCAGTTTTGGGAGTGCCATGGCCACCCAGTCAGCCACGTGCAGTGAATGGCATCAAGCTTGACACCCCTGCTCCATAGCAACTCTGAGTGGTTTACAGATAAAAGAGGGGGAGAGACAGCCAACCAGGACCAAACTCCAAAAGTCAAGCAGTCAATAGCCAACTAAAGATGCCCATTCTAGCTGAAGTCTTGGGTGAACAATCAGATCTTAAGCAGCTTATAAAAAGTAAACGATCGTCCTGCCTGAAAAGTGCAATTTCTGCTTAGGCCCTGTATGTATAACAATTGTTCCCTCCTATTTCACTCATTAGAGTTAAATGAATATTAAGTTTAGCTGGCAATTCCTCACATTGGCATAATAGGTCATAAATGTTTCTCTGGCTGAGTTCGATGAAGTGTTTAAATATAAACTAGTTATGCAAGAAAGAAGAAACTCCCAGGGGAGATGCATATGAGATTCATCAAAAAAAACCAATAAAACATAAATTATTTAAAAAGTAAGAGATGAACCATTGAAATATAAAGGAAGAGAGATCATGGTTTTAAAACAGGTGCCCAGAAGAGTAAGAGACCTTATGGAAGCATGGAAGCAATACCAATTTCTGAAAGGACAGTTGATAAATTTTCGATGGACAATACCTGAAGGAATTTTGGTTATGTGGAATGACAAAAGACAGAGATTGGATTCTCTAGATAAAGCATATGAATTCTTGGCTAACATTTCAACCTGTACGAGGAACAAGAAAGAAGAGAGGAAATAGAAGAGAGGACAAGAGGAATTAATGGCAGGAGAAACCGCAAGTAAACCAAGAAAGTGAAGCTAAACAAAAAAAGACTAGTAGAACAAGAAGGAGCAAGAGCTAAAGAGCAGAGAGAAACAAGAGCAACTAGAATGGAAAAACCTATTTATAAGTGAAACAATGGAAGAAGAAATAGATTTACTATCGATTAATAAAAATGGGCTAAATTATCCCAAGAATTCTTATGAAATTGCAGAATCACAAAAAAAGAACCTTAAAAATAAAATGGAAATAATAAAAATTAAATTGAGTTTAATTGAAAAAGAGGAATTGACACAAAAAATTAAAAGTCTAAAACAAAATTTCTTTGAAAATGCTAACAAACCAGGGAGGTGACTGGCATATAAATTAAAAAAAGAGAAAGAAAAGAAACAGATACAAAGTTTGGTAGATGAGAAGGGGATGCTTTAGCACCAAAATGACAACAAAAAGAAAATAATCCAGAACTATTATGAAAATCTGTACGATCAAGAGGAACTATCAGAGGACAAGATAAAACAACATTTAACAGAAGCCAGGCTGCCTAAAGTACTTGAAGTAGTAAGAACTATGTTAAATGAAAAGATAACAACGTTTGAACTAACAGAGGCAATTAAGAGACAGAAGAGCAATAAAACACCAAGATCAGATGACCTACTGGCAGAATTTTACAAACAACTACAAGACACCCTAGGACCGTCAATGCTGGAAGTCTATAATGAAGTCTTGCTAGAAGATAAGATACCAAAATCCTGGATGGAAGCAAATATTACTCTTATACCAAAAGAAGATGCAGATTTATTGCAGATTAGAAATTACAGACCAATGTCACTTCTAACTGTGGATTATAAAATTTATGCATCAATAATAGCTGAAAGGAGATTTTTGAACAAATTTATATACCCAGATCAAAATGGATTTTCGCCTAAGAGACAAATTAAAAACAACGTAAGAATAATTTTGAATACATTGGAATATTATGAAGCACATCCTGAAAAACAATCGGTTTTGATCTTTTTTAGGTGTGCAGAAAGTATTTGATAATGTAAATTGGCAATTTATGATATTCCAATTAAAATACATGGAATTTGGTGAAAAATTACTAATATGATTAAGGCAATATATACTAAACAGACTGCAAAAGTGATTGTAAACGGGAACATAACAGAGAATGTTAACATCAAAAAGGGCAGAAGACAGGGATGTCCATTGTCCCCTTTACTATTTATTTTAACATTGGAAGTGCTAATTAGAAATATTCGACAAGACACAGGAAAAAAAAGGGATGGAGATTAAAAAAAAAAGAAAAATATAAACTACAGGCATTTGCAGATGACCTGGTATTTATCATAGAGGAACCGCAAGAAACTGGACCCAAATTGATTAAGAAAATAAATGACTATGGGGAAGTTGCAGGATTAAAAGTAAACAAAGAGAAAACAAATATTATAGTCAAAAATCACACAGATAAACAGAAAAAACAGTTAATGGAGAAGACAGATATTCAGATAGGGAAGAAAGTAAAATATCTGGGAATTCATTTAGCAACAAGATGTGCAAGTATAAAAGAAGATAATTATGCTGAATTGATACAGCAAATTAACCTTGACTTGGAAAAGTGGAAAAATCTGCAGCTATCACTGACAGGAAGAATAGTCACCATTAAAATCAATACTTTCCAAGATTACTACATCTGTTCCAAACAATTCCAATAAAGCTGGAAAAGAAATACTTCGATGAATTAAACAGATTAATATCAAAAATTATCTGGCAAGGTAAAAAAGCAAGAATAAGTCTGAAACTGTTACAAGACTCTAATAATAGAGGCTTTGGGTTGCTAGATTGGGAGTTACATTACCAGGCATCTGCACTTATGTGGCTAAAAGAATGGATAGCTTTGAAACAGATGATTATTAGCTTTGGAGAGACATGATTTGCAAGTGGGATGGCACGCCTTTCTATGGTATAGGAAAAACAAAATACATAAATGCCTTATTTCCAAGGACACTATATTAGAAATGCTCTGTTTTTAGGATGGGCAAAAATTAAGGAAAAACACTATTTGAAAATACCAGTCTGGCTCTCCACAATGGACACACTGATACATCCAAATGTAGTTGAAATGGAAAAAATCATAAGATATTCTGATTGAGAAAGGAGAATTGAAAAGCAAACCTGAACTGAATAATCAAGGGATTTAGAAGGTACAAATAAAATCAAGATATGAGAAAGATGCTAAAATGTGGTTTTTATAAAGAATCAAGAGAATTGGACCAGATCTAATAGCAGAAATATTTCTGTTGGGTATCATGCCAGAAAAATATAATAAAGGGACTACATATCTAATACTCTAATGCTACATGTGTTAACAGTGGCTAGAATTGTATTTGCACCACATTGGAAAAGTGAGAAGATAATTTAAAAAATACTAGAATGTAAAGAAATAGATAGACTAACACTTGAAATTAAAGAGGACACAGAATATTTTGAAATATGGGATTCGTTTTATCAATGGCTAACTAACAAAAAAGAAGTTAGAGCATTTAAAATTGTAAGAGAAGGACTAATGTTGACTTATAATGATATGTTTATTATTAATATGAATTACTATAAATTATTAATTATTAATATTACGAGAAAACAGTCATATGATCACTACTAATGAACATTATGATGATTGCTCAAACTGTAACCAGACAACACACAGTTTATATAGTCATTAAAACTGTTGCTCTTTCTTTATATAGTAAAAATAAAAAACTTATAGAAAAAACAAAAGCAAAAATATCAATTGTGAGCCAGTCAGTCTCCCTTATCCTTAAGAAGAAAGCAATGGCAACTGACTTCTGAAAATTTGCCTAGAAGATTGCATGGACTGCATGATTTGAGTCATGCCTGATTTGAAGGATAATGTTGTTATCCATAATCCTAGAAGAAAGATCTACACATATTAGGGTTGCTGTCTAGGAATGAAGTCTGATACCTATGGGAAAAGAGGTGGACAAAATCCTGGCTACAGCTGTCCTATTATCTCTAGCCTTGCCTTTCAGGAGACACTTTGCAAGTTTCTTTGCGTTTTTGATTGTGTCAAGCTTATTTCAAGGCATACGTGGCCATTTTTGTAGGCTTATCTCATGACAGTGGAAAACCATGCTGCTATTTTTGGCAATTCTGTCACAGATAATCTTGTATGTAATCAGAAGTGCTCCAGAAGTTTCAAAAAGGAAAAGGGTTGAGGGTTGCAAATTGCCCACAAGCTGCAAATTGCTTATGTTGTTTTATAGCTTACCCTCACGTAACTTTGCTTTGAGGATTTTCTCAATTCAAGAGCTGGTGTGAATCAAGATAATACCTGCTTAAGTTCATGGATTTCTGCTTAGGATCATAGACTTCCTTTTTTTTAAAAAATCATCAAAATTTTGCCCAGGCCTGCCTATAATAATTAGTATACACACATAGTAAGGTAATTGCAAAAATTAAAGTTTTGTAACATTGTCTGATGAAGTGCTTTTTAAAAAAAACAGTGCATAATGCAGACTTTCTGCTGTTTCTCTGTCCTCAGGGTTATAAAATACCACTTATCTGGCAATCCTGTTTTGCAATTTGTTTCAATGATGAGGGAAAGAAAGATTGTCACGTTTAAAAGTAAATACAGGTGAATGCAGGAGCTATATCCACTGGTTGCCTCAGATTTCATACACAATTGTGTTTACAGAACACTTATATATTCATAATTAACAAATAAACCATAGTCTTGCTGGTTGATGAGTAATCCACAGGTGTCACCTTATTTCCAGCACCCTATTTAGAGTCCCAGAGACAGTGGGCAGGGAGAAATATGGGAGGACTTCTTTTTGCTTCCTTTTTAAGAGGGCTTAAGGAAATTTGAGGCTTCTCCAAAGACCTGCCCTTTCCCATAAAAAAGCACATAGCTACAAAATGAGACCGAAAGTGAGAAATATCTGTTTAACTCAAGAGAATCATCTTTCCATGAACTTGGGAGATTGTGCTGAATTGCCATATTTCTTGCTGATGCTATTTCATTTTAAACTATATGAACAGAAATACAAACATTTCTGAAAATTTTCTAAATGTCTAATCAGTGGGAATGACCTTGGGAAACGGGGAAGAGCCATACCCAGATGAGCCGTCAGATAAGAAGCAGCTTAGCCCACAGGAGTGTGGATGCTGCAAACCTCTCAGAAGGTATCCTCTCCCTAATTTCCTGGGCTGTAAAAGCAACCAAGAAAAACATACTTTCAAGCTTGGAATATTATGTAATAAAGTAGAATTAGTTTATCTGGGAATGCTTCCTATCTTACAAAGCTGAGAGGGTAGTATATATATATGTACATACCAAATCATACAGTGGTTTAATTGGATTTAGCAGCATGTCATTCTGATTTAGTGATAAATGATCATAACCCTCAATAACATTACTGGGGATTACTTCAGAATAGGCACGTACAAGTTTGTGCTATCTCAGTGACCAAAGTTGACCAATAATAGATGAAGCAAGTAAGCTATCAGACTTCTGGTTTGACAATTAGTAGATCATACTTTTAAAGTTACACCTGTTTAACAAGCAGCAACAAAATAACTCCCAATCCAAATTATGCTGCTGAAATAAAACAACTCTGATAATCAGAGGTTATGGTCACATACAGTGGGGCAAAAAAGTATTTAGTCAGCCAATTGTGCAGGTTCTCCCACTTAAAAAGATGAGAGAGGCCTGTAATTGACATCATAGGTAGACCTCAACTATGAGAGACAAAAGGAGAAAACAAATCCAGACAATCACATTGTCTGATTTGGAAAGAATTTATTTGCAAATTATGGTGGAAAATAAGTATTTGGTCAATATCAAAAGTTCATCTCAATACTTTGTTATATATCCTTTGTTGGCAATGACAGAGGTCAAACGTTGTCTGTAAGTCTTCACAAGGTTGGAACACACTGTTGCTGGTATGTTGGCCCATTCCTCCATGCAGATCTCCTCTAGAGCAGTGATGTTTTGGGGCTGTCGCTGGGCAACACGGACTTTCAACTCCCTCCAAAGGTTTTCTTTGGGGTTGAGGTCTGGAGACTGGCTAGGCCATTCCAGGACCTTGAAATGCTTCTTACGAAGCCACTCCTTTGTTGCCCGGGCAGTGAGTTTGGGATCATTGTCCTGTTGAAAGACCCAGCCACGTTTCATCTTCAATGCCCTTGCTGATGGAATGAGGTTTGCACTCAACATCTCACGATACATGTCCCCATTCATTCTTTCCTGTACACGGATCAGTCGTCCTACTCCCTTTGCAGAGAAACAGCCTCAAAGCATGATGTTTCCATCCCCGTGCTTCACAGTAGGTATGGTGTTCTTTGGATGCAACTCAGCACTCTTCTCCAAACACAACTAGTTGTGTTTCTACCAAACAGTTCTACTTTGGTTTCATCTGACCATATGACATTCTCCCAATCCTCTTCTGGATCATCCAAATGCTCTCTAGCAAACTTCAGACGGGCCCGGACATGTACTGGCTTAAGCAGGGGGACATGTCTGGCACTGCAGGATCTGAGTCCATGGCGGCATGTGTTACTGATGGTAGCCTTTGTTACATTGGTCCCAGCTCTCTGCAGGTCATTCACTAGGTCCCCCTGTGGTTCTGGGATTTTTGCTCACCGTTCTTGTGATCATTTTGGCCCCACGGGGTGAGATCTTGCGTGGAGCCCCAGATCGAGGGAGATTATCAGTGGTCTTGTATGACTTCCATTTTCTAATTATTGCTCCCACAGTTGATTTCTTTACACCAAGCTGCTTGCCTATTGCAGGTCCAGTCTTCCCAGCCTGGTGCAGGTCTACAATTTTGTTTCTGGTGTCCTTCAATAGCTCTTTGGACTTCACCATAGTGGAGTTTGGAGTGTGACTGTTTGAGGTTGTGGACAGGTGTCTTTTATACTGCTAATAAGTTCAAACAGGTGCCATTAATACAGGTAATGAGTGGAGGACAGAGGAGCCTCTTAAAGAAGAAGTTACAGGTCTGTGAGAGCCAGAAATCTTGTTTGTTTGTAGGTGACCAAATACTTATTTTCCACCATAATTTGCAAATAAATTCTTTCCAAATCAGACAATGTGATTGTCTGGATTTGTTTTCTCATTTTGTCTCTCATAGTTGAGATCTACCTATGATGTCAATTACAGGCCTCTCTCATCTTTTTAAGTGGGAGAACTTACACAATTGGTGGCTGACTAAATACTTTTTTGCCCCACTGTATAAGGATTGTGAACTCAATTAATTCTAAGTGCATGTCTGCTGTATCAGACTGTTGAGTTCTGAAATAAAATGAGTTATTTCCATTCCATCCATGCATCATGTTGGAGAGAGGCAGATGTAGAAAGGAAATGGTTGTAACATTCCTGACAATGCAAAAAAGCTTGGGGGAATGTCTCTAGTGTAATTGCTCTTCATGACAGCATTAATCTTCAAAAGCTAACACTCACAACAGGAAGAACATTGCAGAATTTCCCCTATATGGCACCAGTCTTTTCAATCAACCTGAGACCATAAGAACTGTGTTGGTTATGGTTCCTGCAATACAAAAGAAAAGTCAGTCCAAGCAATTTACAAGGTTCTGAAAGCAAACACATTTTTAAAGAAAGATGAAAACTGCATGTATTTTATTGAAATATCTTAAGTTATGAAATAACAATGATACTCTCAACACTTGCTCATGAAATGTAGTTTTACTGCCGCTACAATTATTTTAATACAATGCAGTGCTTGTACCATGTAACAGACATCACAGTTACCATACATTTAAAAAACAAATAGTAAATTTCCAAACATTACTACACAATGCAAAGTGTCATATATTGTAAAATACATAAAAAAAATTAGAATACCCTCTGTTACTTGAGTTAAACACGCTAATAATGACTTTATACTGAGTCACTTAACTGTTAAATCATATTATAGGCTTAGAATTTAAAATGCTTCTTGGTGTCATCTATACTGATCACCTACTACAATGATATTTTGAAAATATAGATGTGATAAATTTTACACAACAAACGTTAAGAGTTTCACAAAAACATTTAACCACACATGGAAATCATGTGCTTAACAACTTATATTACAATAACCTCAAATTATCTTATATTTCTAATTATTTCCTTTTAAAAAACCTGTTTTCCATAAGCACTAATTTCAATCAAATTAATCATGTGATCATTATTCATGTTGCAGAGCAAAAGATTGCTGCATAAGAGCAAAAGCTGTTTCTACAAAATAGCAGTATGTAATGAGAAAATGAACTGCACGAGTTCAGTCTGCAAATGTAAATCACATTATGAAATTTATGTTTTGTTTTAAACTTTTGCAGCAGAGGCAGCCCATCCAGGAATAAAAAATCTAGACTTGGCATTTCACTATCAAGCTTTTTTCTATTTGCAGGCAAATTATTTTATTATTGATCAAAGATCTAGCACTTTATTTGCACTGGTGTCCTTGTACACCCTTTCACATGCCACATTCAATCTAGAAAGCCAATGTTCAACCATATTTTATCATTTAAGGGAAAATAATGATTTCCTGAAATTCACCTCCATTTGATAACAGAAGTGAGATCTAATGTAATGCAATGTTACAACGCATTCATGTAAATTCATAATTTTAATTCCAGAAAATTCCAGAGTATTGCTTTCTTTTAAAATAAGTCTAAAGTAAAATTGCCAGATCTAATCAGTTTTAAATATGAACTTAAGAATGACAAATGTTAGACTTCTACTACCTTATATCATACATGTATCTCCATATGTTATACAAGTATCCCCATTTACACTGTTAACATGCTTTAGAGAAACATAGACAAGGTTTAATTGAAAGAAGCTTTACAACTTGAGTTGCAGTGCCTGCCTATCAATTTTTGTTTCTTAAAACATACTTGTCATAAGAATATACATGAATGGTTGTCCTCAAATAAAATTTTGGTATCACCAAAAAGACACCAAATAGTGCCAATTAAAATAAGGGCAACAGCAGCAAAATTATTAATATAAACAATGTAAAAAACCAAATTATTGGAACACTTAATCTTATCCCAAGGACAGATCTGTCATTTAAGCACTGAATTACACGTAATTTTACTTTGATTTTTACTCACTTCTGCATGCTCATCTCCTCTTAAATCTTGCTTGGAAATTTCAGGGGGAGGGGAATGAGTTGCATAGGTGGAATGGAAAATCTGATCCATCAGCATCTCCATATTTCTGGCAGACTGACACAACTGTACTGCAATACCTACTAAAGTAAGTAGAAATGGGTAGAGAAAGACTTTCCCTTCCAACTCCACTACAAAGCACCAGGCAGACCTGTGTGCACCCTTAAGCCAGTACAAAATTACAGTAGCATAAATTTCTTGCTGTTCCAAAGGTTTGGAAGAAAGGCCCAAAGACAATTCTGTCCCAAAAAGAAAATTTTATCTAAGAGCAGAGCTTAATGCTAGCTTATTCCAATAGTCAGCCTAGGTTCAAATTGTATTGTTAAAAGAAACTAATTTCGGCTAAATAAATGTTTACGTAATGCTAGCAAATTTTAAAGAGTTCTGCTTATTAAATTATGGACCAAGAGAACATAGCAAGACCTCTTATTAATCAATTATCTTACATTTCAGGTACATTTGGACAAATTTTTTTCTTAATTTGTGCTCATAAAAAACTTAGAAAAACACATTAATCTTCTTCAGATACTGACTGGTTACTATTTCTCTGATAGAAACTTCTAGAGCGAGAACTGGAATTGGCATGTTTCCGTGGAGATTTAGACAGCGATCTGGTAACTGAACCTGAGCGCTTTGGGTGTGAGCGTGATTTTGTCCTTGAAGTAGAACGTCTTCGGTGGGAGCTGGATGGCGATTTCTCAGCATATTTTGAACATCTCTGCATTGATTTTGACCGTGATCTTCCTCGAGAGGTAGAATTTCTTTGAGGTGTGATTGATCGTCTTGGTGAGCTAGAATGCCTTGGAAGAGATTTTGAGCGAGACTTAGATTGACTATAAGAATGCCGTCTATGTCTTGACATGCAAATCATCCACAGTATTAGATCTGTGCTTAATCCAAAGAATTACTGTAGTTTATTTGTCTAAGTTTCCTTTATTGTGAGTTCTAGGCAGACTTTATACCCAAAGTCCCCAGCTATTTTTTGAAACTAAGGAAACTACTGAGGACATTTTAAAAAGGATTTAAAACAATCCCAGAAAGTGAGTGTGAATGGATCTTCCTTAGACAATATCCCTACATTGTTTAGCCTTCTAATGAAACCAAAGACATTCCGAATTGTATTTTGTACATATTGTGTGTACATTTTGTACCTTGCAACAGCAACAAGAATACAACCACTAAGAGACAGCATGCAAAGCAAAGATAAACCAGTGCTTCCAAGTTATAAAATATAAGCATTTGTAGATAATTCTACATTGTGGATCAACTCTAATTTCTAGTCCTAGTGTTCAAATTACTTTTAAGGAGTCAGATTTACTGAACCTATACATATAACAGATATCATTATTCATTTGTTTATTGTTTTCCTATGCCATTCTACTTCAAAATAACTTTGAACAGCATTTCCTTTCCGTCATTGGTTACCATCTTTGAATCATGCCCCACTTTATGAAGTAGCATTTGTTTTTATACTAATTGATATTTAAACTAACT